>NC_080572.1:114976038-115279649 GCF_030247185.1 Malaya genurostris
CAACAAGCCATAGATTGTAAAAATCCGTCCATTTTTAACGCAGATATCGAAATTATTGTGTAAACGACTTTTCCCCTTATTCCAGCAGTAGAAGTTTTGAGCGCTGTACGACAAAGAAATGCTTGGGAGCAACGGAAAACACGATTTTTCATACCGTGACATACAATTGTTTCTAAGTACCAAAAAGACTGTGTACAGCATCCTTTTTCATGACAATGTGCCTTGGACCGATTTTAGCACGGTACCATTTTTTCAACATAATCGTTCGAATATGACATATGTAAACCAGATGATATCAGCATTTTCGAGTTGAAAGTAATTCCATAATTATATTGATTTAAACTACTTACAGCAATAAATGGAAAAACATAACACCCATATACCTTTCGAATCAGTTCGTCGAGATCAGCAAATGCGTGTGTGACAAAAAATTTCACTCAATTTTCTCGGAGATGGCTAAACCGTTTTCTACAAACTCAGAAAATTAGTATACTCCCAAACAAGGTTCCTGAATTACGTTTGGATCCGAGTTCTGATTGCGGAACCACAGGATGATATATGAAACGAAATTAAAATAATGCAATTCATTTTTCTCGGAGATGTCTGAACCGATCTAAGGTTCAAATGAGAGGTCTTAAAATCCTATAAAATTTAGTCAGATCCGATTTCTGGTTTAGGAGATTAGTATAAGAATGTCCATTTAACATAAATTAATCAGGATTATCGGGTTTGTTGATTTGGATAGTCGATTACGAAATAAATTTATTTCAGTTTAGGCGGAATTCAGTTTTCGATTCGGAATGTACCCCCAAATTTTAATTCGTACAACAATTTCTTAAAGATGTCTACACACTCCTCAGGTGAATTTCACTGATTTCGGCTACACCGATTTTAGAACTCGAATCGTTTCTCAAAGCTCAATCATTTTTTCAAAAAGGCCAAATCGAACTTCAAAAACAAAAATTCAAATTAAAGGACTTAAGGTCCCATACAAAATTGGTGAATTTAATCCGATTCTGGAATTACAGATGATGAGTTTTTAAAATTGATACCGATATAGAAGATGTAAATTGTTTGGCGTATTAATTTATGGCCATACGAATCATTTTGGGTTATGCTAGCTCCTGAATACCGGCTCTGGAAGTACCATAAATAATTACGAAAAACTCTCAAGTGGAACATACTTCGACATCTCATGGAATGTTCAATCGATTGTCACACATTAAGATTGAAATTCGATACGATTTGCAGTTTCGAAATTACAGGGTAATGAGTGATTAAAATCTCAATTTGCCGTTTAAAACGACGATAATTAAAATAATGTCGTGAGAACTAAAACACCTAAGAATATCCATGCAAAAAACACATGCGGATTGATAAAAAAAGGTATCATCTCACTGCTAGGTGGATTAATCACGTTTTTAAAACAGAAACCAGTGAAATAATGATTTCTCGAGCACGGCATTTTCGACCGTATTTCCCTTTCAATTGAGTGAGAGAGCGCCTCTCAAATAAGGTAAACGTTTGAATTGGTTCAAGATAATATATGAAAAGTTAAGCAATCATGATAGCTAAAACTTCAACTACAGAATAACTATTTTTTGCAAATTTACTATTCGAGCCGGTTCGGATAGTAAATGGCAAACGACCTTTGCCTTTACTTTTTGACATATCAGAGACTCGGATGACTCATATCGCTAAGATGCCAGAGTTCGACTCCTTTGGTAGAAGGTAAAAGTTTAGATACGAGAAGCCTTCTGCTTACTTAAATGACCCTTGTCACGTCTCATTTTTCCGCACTTTATTCTTCACATCCTTGCTCTTCCTTGAGTACTATGGCTCTATAATTTCATATTCTTTCTCTTCTTATAATCTCTAGTTAGTTTGATATCGTCAAAAACCGAAAAAAGTAAAAATTACTGACTGACCAGAAGTCATAAATAAAAAAGTAAAAAAAAATTACTATAAACAACTGTGAGTTTCATTTGAGTATAATAACAAAAGTATGAATGAATGAGTGAGTAGGGATATACTGATGATTAATTTCATTTCCATCTAATAATACTCATTTGAAAATGATCTTTCACCGCACTAATTTCATGAATAAAATTGTAACCCACATCTGAATAACGGTTTCATCGATTCCGTCGAGACAACAGAATATAGCAATCGCTCCTGTTCATCATGTAGTTTGTTAACTTTATAGTCCTCTCAGATCCTATGATTAAAAATCATAAAATCATGAATCATGTCTACCATGAATAATAAGTCGTGATTTCATTATCAAAACGATTGATATCATGAACAATAGCACATCATTCATGAAAATTTTCATGATCTCAATCCTTTTGCTCATGAAATTTCATGAGAAAACATGGTTCATGATTTCATGATTAAAAAATCATGGTACCGGCAATAGATTTTTGTCCGTGCAGTGATACTAGCAAATATTGTTCGAGAACATCAACAACCGAGACGACAACCGATCACTTAGTAGTGACTACTATTACTTGATCGAAATCAAACGTTGTGATAGTTGGTGTGATATCCAGTACATTTGTGACGTAAGATAGATTGAAGCAGAGAGGTGCATTTTCAAATTTGTGGTTTTATATAGCACTCGAGTGTGCGATAAGAAGATCCGGTGTGCAGAATAACGATGTTGAATCCGAGATGGAAGCTGATGGGGTACATTACACAGCCGTTCAGTAACTAACTCAAATTCGTCCATTCTGTTTTTTCTTCGATGTGTCGAAGCATATGTACAGTACAATCAGTAGCATCTAAGTACTCAGCCTGTTTGAGAGCATATCATAATGATAAATATTCTTTGTCACATAGTCAAAACACAAGGTCTAAGATTGAGAAACGATGAGTCTTTCGAAGTTTTCAATGAATATTTTAGCGAAAGAAACTCACTTCTTCCATATTCATCGTATTGGTCGCCGGTCGTACGCAAGCAACGATACTTATCGGAATGTATATACCCTTATCGACAGTATCGTTTTTATATTTGTCGACAACATTACCACAGCAGCTCCATTTAACTCTGATGTCAGTCAACCAATCGAATGTGTTCTCTCAGACTAGTAATAAGTCAAGTTGAAGTAATGTTTTGATTAGATATATACAGGTTCGTTGACTACTAATAACCTTTAAAGTACTCGAATTCGAGAAATATTTTGACTGATAACGGTTTATCAAAGCAAAATTTTGAAGGAAATGCACAAAATTGGCAACAACACACTCTTATCACTTTTAAAAAAACATGTTCCCTCACTTAGCTGATAAGAAACATGGATACCATTTGCAACAATTGATGACGAATGTTCTAGCATTAACTCGATATGTTATTGCGGCACGCGTTTTAACGAAATAGTATTTTACGTAAGAGGCGAGGGGTCTATAGATATTTTCTATTCAAGTTGTCGTACAGTAATTGTCTTAGCAATGTACCCCTCAATTTTTCGTTTTTATCGTAAAGTAACTCAACGTTAACGATTTTATCATTAACCGAATGTTTCTCGAAGGACTTAAATACGATACACATGTTTTGCTTTTAACCAGTTTAACTTGGTCGTTAAGAACAGAATGAATATTTTTTTGAAAATAATTTTATTTTCCCTATTGGCTGCACACACAAAAGCTTGCAGTCCTGGAGAAACATGCCCGGAGGAGCGCTCTTGTACTGCAGATTTCCGTTGTCCGAGATTCGATGATGGGGACTCGGCTGTGTTGATACCTCATACGGATTGTACTAAATTTTTCAAGTGTTCCAGCGGAAGAGCTTGTGAGTATCAGTGTCCGGGAGTACTACATTTCAATCCAAGGGAGCTAGCGTGCGATTGGCCGGACAAAGCCTGCTGTGATTCAAACGTGGTATGCAAAGCTCAGCGATGTATACCTGGATTGAACTGCGGGCTCAACGATGGAAATCGACCTCACAATCCAAATGTACCACCTATAACCAATGACTTTGAAGAAAGAATTCAGACAAACACAGGGAACAATGAGCGATGTTTACCTGGGATTAACTGCACGCTTGATAATGAAAACCAACTCCCTAATCAAAACATTCCACCTCGGTCCAATGGCTTTGAAGGAAGGGATCAAATGAACATAGGAAACAATAATCAATGCATACCAGGGTTGACCTGTACACTTCATGATGATATGCGAATCCCTAACCAAAACATTCCTTCTATATCCGACGAGTTCGACCAAAGGAACCAAATAGGAACATTGGAGAACGTGGCGATATCATGCTTCACAAATAATCGCTGTCCTATAAATGACGATCTGAACAATCCTGTTGTATTGCAGCACACGAACTGTCAGAGATTTTACAAATGTTTCAATGGACAAGCATGTGAATTGTTATGTCCAGCGGGTCAACATTTCAATGCACGATCAGGAGCTTGTGACCATCCCAACATCGCTTGTTGCGATTCTTCAGTAGCCTGTACTGGCTCTACCTCCATTTCTACCAACTGTCAGTATGATTCACGATGTTCTCTGTATGAGGATTCAATGAATCCAACACATTTACCGCACACGAATTGCGATTTGTTCTACAAATGTGCCCACGGAAAAGCTTGTCAGTTATCCTGTCCACAGGGACAACATTTCAGCAGAGCCCATGGTCGTTGTGAATTTCCAAATATTGCATGCTGTGATCCAACCGTACCATGTCATTCCGTTTTATCATGGGAAACAATTACCAATCCACCATCTTCCGAAACACCACCGACATCTGGTAATTCAGCCGGTTGCAAACCAGACGCACGATGTACTTCCATAGATGGGCCAAGGAAGTTATTGCTTCGACATGAAAGTTGCTCTAAATTTTATCAGTGCTTTAGTGGTTATGCTTGCGAATTTGTTTGTCCCCTAGGACTTCAATTTGATGAAAGACAACAACTTTGTCAATGGTCACAAAATTCGTCTTGCAGTATGGCGGCCTAATTTCGCATGAAGTAAAATTTTTCTGTTGCTAAAAATATTTAAACATACTCGTGAATATATTTTTAATAATTATGTTCTCAAATAAACACATGCAGTAATATTATGAAAAACCCACTAATTCTTTTTGTGTTTATGCTTTATACTTGAATGTTTGCTACTGTTATTGAGGATTATAGAAGGCAACGGTTTTTTTTCTAAACCTACTTGTATTGTGTAATGGGGAAAAGGAACTTATATACTAACTTACTAACTAATACAGAGAGCGAATCGATTCAATTGAAGATTGCATCGATTTTTGTCGGAATTTGCTTATAATATTATATGACATTACATCTAATGGTTCTATATTTGTGAGTCTGTGTAACTCATTTGTACTAAACCAGGGAGGACGCTTCAAAATCATTTTCAGAATTTTATTCTGAATCCTTTGAAGCGTTTTCTTTCTGATGGAACAACAACTTGACCAAATTGGTACTGCATAAAGCATGGCTGATCTGAAAATTTGTTTATAAATTAACCATTTGTTTTTTAGACAGAGCTTAGAATTTCTGTTTATAAGAGGATATAAACATTTAAAATATTTATTACACTTTGCCTGGATTCCTTCAATGTGATCCTTGAAAGTGAGTTTTTTGTCATACGTTAAACCTAAGTATTTAGCTTGATCAGACCATGTCAGTTCCAAGCCATTCAATTTGAGAATGTGATTATTGTTTGGTTTAAGAAACGAAGCTCTTGGCTTGTGAGGAAAGATAATTTGCGTTTTTGCTGCATTTTGGTTTAATTTTCCATTTTGACAAGTGATCACTGAAAATATTTAAACTTCTTTGTAGGCGACTGCAGATCACTCTTAGATTTCTACCTGTGGCTAACAGACTTGTGTCGTCACAGAATAGCGATTTCTGACAACCAGCGGGTAGATTTGGAAGATCAGAAGTGAAAATATTATACAAGATTGGAGCTACGCTCGAACCCTGCGGAACACCGGCTCGTACGGGTAGCAATTCTGATAGCTAATCTGAAGAGTACGATCAGTTAAATAATTTTGAATCATTTTGATCAAATAAATAGAAAACTGGAAATCACTGCTTTTTCTATGTCTAGAAGAGCAACTCCAGTTGATATCCCAGAAGATTTATTTGCTTTTATCATGTTCGTAACTCTTACAAGTTGATGAGTAGTTGAATGTTCATGACGAAATCCAAACTGCTCTGGTAAAAAAATTGAATTCTCATTTATATGAGACATCATTCTCAACAAGATATTTTTTTCAAAAAGTTTACTGATAGAAGAAAGTAAGCTAATTGGTCGATAACTTGATGTTTCTGCTGAGTTCTAATCTGGTTTGAGGATAGGAATTACTTTAGCGTTTTTCCATCTTTTTGGGAAGTAAGCTAATGAAAAACACTTGTTGAAAATTTTAACCAGGAGTCTCAAGGCAACATCGGGTAGATTTTTAATAAGAATATTAAAAATTCCATGATTACCAGGAGCCTTTATGTTTTTAAGTTTCCTAGTTGATTTAATTTCATCAAAATTCGTCTCAATAATGTCATCGTGTGATAACACTTGGGTTGAAATATGCTCATAACGTTCAAATTAAAATTGTGGACACTCTCGAACTGCTGAGCAAGTTTTTGAGCTTTTTCGCCATTCGTAAGAAGTATTTAATTTTCTTCCTTGAGAGCAGGAATTGGTTTCTGAGGTTTCTTAAGAACCTTAGAAAGTTTCCAGAAAGGTTTAGAATATGGTTTAATTTGTTCAACTTCTTTAGCGAAATTTTCATTTCGCAAAAGAGTAAATCTATGTTTAATTTCTTTTTGTAAATCCTTAACTATGTTTTTCATAGCAGAATCAGGAGAACGTTGATATTGACGTCGACGAACATTCTTCAACCGAATGAGCAGTTGAAGATTGTCATCGATGATAGGAGAATTTAATTTAGTTTGAGCTTTGGGAACTGAAAGATTTCTAGCTTCAATAATATAATGATTCAAATTATCAATTGCTGTGTCGATGTCCGCAGCATTTTCTAAAATAGTTTCATGATCCACATGATTTTCAATGTGAGATCTGTAATCCAACCAATTAGCTCTATGATAGTTGAATATAGAACTAATTGGATTAATTATAGCTTCGTTGGAAAGTCTGAATGTTACAGGAAGATGATCTGAGTCAAAGTCAGCATGTGTAATCGGTTCACTACAAATGTGACTTTGATCTGTTAGAACCAGATCAATTGTAGACGGGTTTTTCACGGAAGAGAAACAAGTAGGATTACTGGGATGAAGAACTGTGAAGTAACCAGCTGAGAGTTGATTATGAAGTATTTTACCATTACTGTTATTTTGCCTACAATTCCATTGGACATGCTTAGCTTTTGAGTCCCCTATTACGAAAAATTTCGATCGATATCTTGCAAGTTTTTGCAAATCGCCTTTAAAGAAATTTAATTGTTCGCCGGTGCACTGGAATGGCAAATATGCTCCAGCGATTAAATAAATTCCATGAATGGTTTCAACTTCGATTCCCAAGCTTTCAATAACTTTAGTATTGAAAGATAGTAAAATTCGATGTTTAATTTGCCGTTGGACAAAAATGGCAACTCCACCACCCATTCCAGTAAACCTGTCAAATCGATGAACCACATAATGTGGATTACTTTTCAATTTGACATTTGGTTTAAGAAAAGTTTCTGTCACAATGGCTATATGAATTTTGTGAACTTTGAGAAAATTATAAAATTCATCTTCACTCGATTTCAAAGATCGAGCATTCCAATTTAAAATATTCAAATAATTATTTAACATAACTGTTAAATTTCAAATTCATTATAATATTATTTGCAAATTGCCATCCGATTTGAAATGCTTCAAAAAGTGGTGCAGTCGAATTCATTCGGATGATCATTTGAAAAAGTTGATCCTATAGGTAGATCATTTTATTTTCAGTTATATCGTCTAAATCAACTTCATTTAAAGAAGCGAATTGCATTGAAGGAATATTTGTAGGTAGATTGCCATTAGAAGAAGATGATATGGCCGATCTACCTATTAATAAACTGTTTTCGTTAGAAGATGAACTGCAAGGCGGTCCTGTGTTTTGATTAGTTACATTAGAAGAAATAGGTGGTAGATTTCTACCTGTTATACTAGCATAACTGACATTTGAAGAAGATGATGACGAGGTCGATCTACCTGTCAATAAATTGTTTTCGTTAGAAGACGAATTGGCAGGCGTACCTCTTTTTTGTTTTAAATTCGAAGAAATCAGTGCCTTAGAAGAATTAGGCGTGGCATTTGTAACGGTTTTTTGATTTTCAGGTATGTTCTGTAAATTTAAGGTCGTTGATTTGACTTGTTGTCGAAGCGAACGAGCGTTTACAATTTTTTCCCTGACAGGACATTTCAAATAATTGGATTTATGATTTCCATTGCAATTTGAACATGAAAATTTATCAGTGGTTTCATTGATTGGACAAACGTCTTTCGAATGCGATTTACCACAATTCAAACACCGTATATCCATATGACAATTTTTGGTTCCATGGCCGAAGCCTTGGCAACGACGACATTGCGTTAAGCTTGCAATACGATTATGCCGTTTATAATGTTCCCAATGAATTTTAATGTCGGAAATGAAACGTACTTTTTCTAAAGTTTTCAAATTATTTACACCACTTTGATTGGAGTGTATTAGGTAAAGTTCATGGGAAATTTCAGAGCGTGGTTTAGAAGTACCATTCGCTCTTTTTTCATAAGTATTACTTAGGAAGGGGCAGAACCAAGCACTTCTTTTAGTTCATTTTTAATTTCATCAATACTTTGATCATTTGATAAGCCTTTCAAGACAGCCTTGAAGGGTCTGTCTGATTTTATATCATATAAATAAAATTTATGAAATTTTTCGGGCAAATATCGAATAAGACGTTCGTAATCTTCCAATCCATCAACCAAGACTCGACATTCTCCTCTTCGTCCGATTTGAAATGAGACTTTTACTTCCGGGAGAAAAGTAGAAAGCTCAGTACGGAATGCATTGAAGTCGGAAATCATCACCGTCACTGGTGGCATAGATTGATGTTTCTTCCCAGAACGACAAGCGTCCATTTTGGGAATTTTTGAAGAATTTTCTTCTATGTCGCTACAATCGGATTTAGGAAGAATCTCGTGAATATTGTTAGATGGCATAGAATCAACGGAAGGGAATTCCGTCCGTTGTCTTTTATTTTTACATTCAGATTCTATAAGATCGTGAATGTTATTAGAAAAATGTTGAATAACGGATTGTGATTTATTCCGTATTGAATTATTTTTAGCCTTAGGCTTGTTGCCTTTCCGGTTGGACGTAGGCTTTTTTAGAAATGAATGAATTTTTTAATTAAATAGGCTAAATTAGTCTTCGATTAGACTCCTAGCTAGCCTTAAAAAAGGCTGATTAATTTCTTAGTCACTCTAATATCACTCTTTGATCACTTAGTCACTCTAATATCACTCTTTGTATAGTCTTGAGAAAGGCTGACTAATTGTTAGTCTTTAAAAAGACTGTTAGTGATTCAGGTAGCCTTTAAAAAGACCAAAGCCTTGAATCAATGAAACTCTAGGCAGCCAGAAAAAATTTCCAGGAGCCAAGAGCTATACGCGTGCGATGCGAACGACTGTTCAACACCGACTGATAGAAGACAACGGTTGTCATCCGTTACCCGGGGGTCAGAAAATATAACATATGTCTACTGTCGTTCACTTCGATGCGTGCGCTGCTCAAATCTTGCTGCCACTTGTTAATTTCTAAGGTAAATAAACATAAATTGAATAGACCGGACAAACGGGCGAATTACAGGTTTGCTTGCATGAAGTTGCGGCGATAGCTTTAGGTCTTCGAGCCATCTGGGTTTTGGGTATGAGGCTGCGCCACATTGACTGTACCCGAACCCGGCCCATACCGGTCAAGTTAGGATTCGGATATCGGAAAATTAAGATATTTCAAATTTCGTTTGCGAAATAAAATTTTGCTTAAGAAGTTGACCAACAGCAAAAAAAAATTTAGCATGAATTCAATTTTGCATAAAAAATAGTGTCATGGGGTGAATGCGGTACCCAAAAACAGTGTCGAACGCGGTGACATCCACAAGTACTCGCCAATTAACAATTTATCTTTGAGTCAAACAAATAATGCAACATTCAGGAGGACAAGAATAGCTTGATGGGTAAGTCAATGCCTTTCACACAGTCCATCCGGGTTCGATTTCCGAGCCCCGCAAATAGGGTTAGAAAGTTTGTCTGACTCGGGAGACAAATGACCTTATAGTTAAAGCCATTATAATCAAGTACAAAAAAAATTCTGCATTCGAAATAAAAAAATATCATATTTTTCATTACGCCATCAAATAAGAATTTCAATATCCTTCCTATTATCACCAAAGTCAGATTTGTAGTTCATCGACATTTTAACGTATACGAGACATACACAGAAATCTTTAAAGTTGAATTTTTCTGAAATAGTTATGTTGTTATCCCATGTACCTTGGATTTTTTCTTCCTTTTTTCATGCCATCTATTAATTTATAAAGGATGACAACATAAGCCGGAATGCCAAAAATACCCATGTTGTAAAAGTTTTCACGGAATATAAAGAAACCGGAAGTCGCCAACTTGAATTTCAGAATCACTTCAAACATAGTTTTTCGGCATATACTTTTTAAACCTGTTTCGAAAATACCCATATTGTAGTAGTTACCATGGAATATAAATGAGCTGGAAATCTTTTTTCATTATATGCATAAACATCTTTTTTCGAAATAGGTTAGTAAAACAAGTTTACTTTATTTGGGATTTGGTTCGTAAAAGAAGTTTACGTTATTTGAGTGTAGTTCGTTAGATAACATTTAGAGCCAATTTTGTGTAATGTTCCCCATCCACTTTTCGTTTTCTTTTTCTCTAATGCAAACGACCACCAGCAAGATGACGCAATCGCTCTTGTTGGAAGAGAAACTGGCTTTGCTAGCGTTCGTTAGGTGCGAATTTCGCACAGAGAAAAGTGTACAAAGCTGATCAAATTATTCTAGATTTGCACTAAGTTGATGATTTATACCTTCGATTTGCAAATAAATAATTTCAATAGTTCTTTAAATAACATTTAGAGCCATTAGAACGGCTGATTTTATATAACACTCCCCATTGTTGTCCACTTTTCGTTTTTGTTGCTCCAATACAAACGACCAGAAGCTGGATGATGCAATCACTCTTGTTTGAAGCGGAACTCATACTGAAAACGTTCAACAGCAGAAACGCTCTCACAAGAACTAGTTGTTGTTTCTCTGCGTTTAGGCTTGAGGAACGGAACCTCATATTCGCCATTGACTGAAGCACCAGTTCAATAATGCCGGGTGTAGTTCCACTTTTTTGATGTAGATGGCAATCTGCGCACTAGATGTGTCTCCGTTCATGGATTTTCATAGGTTGATGCTAGCAAATGTGCAATAGAGTCTATTTATAGATTCGGTTGAGTTTGATGTTTCGTGTTTGGACCTATTTTTTCACTATTTAAACAATATTTATGTAATAAACATGATACTAACAACAATCTTACACCTTTTTCCATTCTTTCGTGAAAGAACTAGAGAAAATACTCAAACAGAGAAAAAAATATTAAGAAATCAAATCTGGAGTAATTTCGTTACACTTTCGTGTTGTGAAATTTTAAAAATGCACCCTGGTGAGCATAGTAAAGGAAGACCGATGTCATAAATTATCTCTTACATGCAAAATGGTTGGCAAACAAAAACTTGACAAACGCTATGTTGACATGAAATTGAGTTTGCAAATGATTCATTATAGTCTATCATTTTGAATTTATATTTTTATTTTATATTTTATATTCTATCATTTTGAATTGAAAAATATCAAAAGTATTAAACTTATCTTATTGCGATGCTTTTTATTCAACAGTACTTTATATGTACCTAATCAAGTTAGAATAAATCAAATTAGAATCTCTCGACTCCTTAGATTAAATATCACGAAAATATCATGTATTGTTATGACAACACAGAAACATCAAGACAAGATATGATGGCAAAATTTGTTATTATTGTATTTGTTTGATATGTTGATCTTTGTTTGCTATTTACATCTTCCCGGGTATAAAAGTATTACATAATCCACCGTATAACCCTCCCAGTAATGTTCAAGCAGAAAGATTAGTCAGAATAGTGAAGGGGGTGTTGAAAAAATTCGTTTTGGTACCTGAATTTAAAGGAATTGATATTGAAGATCTAACGAATTTGTTTTTGATTAATTAATTTTGACTGCTTAACAAAGAATTTTAAATTTCCGTAGGAGACCATTTTCTCGTTCATGCCATAACTTTGATTGATATAATAAATCAAAAAAAATGTTTCAAACAAAATCTGCTTCCACAAAAAACTCCTTCCAATGCATAGTGGTCCGGAACCAAAATTTAGAGGGACAAAAACATTTGTGGCTTAGCCTTATACTTTAGAGCTATGATGTCTTCAGAACACATAATCAGTGAAAGATGAGCCATATTTTGATGCTTGAAATATTAGGGTGGTTCTTATTATTAGGGTGATGCAAAGATTATTTTCCGTATGTGTTGAAATAGAGGACTGCACCCTTCGGCAAAATTGTAGGAAAACTTATATCAATCAACTTTGCCGAAAACACTATTGTAGTATCTCTAACGGTTTTAGTGTTACAGCTATTTTAATAGAGCAGCTTAGGGTGTTCCTGAAAAAATCAGATTTTTTCCACTAGCTTTCTTATTTTTCACTTCTCGTTTTTGGTATCTTTGAATATTTTTTAGAGTTTATTGAAACCAATTTTTTGATGACTAGTGCATTCAGGTAGCGTTTCCTGAACCGAAGTTATGAGCAAAACTAGTTCAAAAACAGATCATTTTTAAACTGCTATATCTAACATTGGAGCAAACGAAAAAAATCTGTTTTTTTCATTTGATAGAAAAAACTTTCGAGCATGTTTATAAAAAAATGGTGGAGGAGATATTTTTTTTCAATTTTTTAAATTGTGTTCAAACATTGTGTTTTCTTCATTGAAAATTGCTCTTTCATGTAAGACATTTATTAGCTATATATATTAAAATAAGGTATTGCTATCTTCTAGCGTGTTAATACTAATTCAGCTGCATAATCGGGAAGATGGAGCACACTCACTTTGGTTGTTATTCTATTCGATAATGCTATTACAGGATCAGACGTTAGAAGAAATCGTTTGAATACATCCTCTAGATTCACTAAACGATTGAATTTCTGCGGATGGAACTGCCTATACTTGCGAATTGATTTATTTCGACTCTCTTGCGCTTCCTCACTGTACATTATTTGCTATCTGTTTGGTTCCCTTGCGATTGATTGTTGAGAAACTAGGCTGAATAATCTGGAACAACAATTATCCTTCATCTGTTTCCCTTTGCCGCCCAAAATAATCATCTTAGCTTACCATACCTTATTTTAATATATATAGCTAATAAATGTCTTACATGAAAGAGCATTTTTCAATGAAAAAACACAATGTTTGACACAATTTAAAAAAATTAAAGCAATATCTCCTCCACCATTTTTTTAAAAACATACTCGTAAGTATTTTCTATCAAATGAAAGAAACAGATTTGCTCCAATGTTAGATATAGCAGTTTAAAAATGATCTGTTTTTGAACTAGTTTTGCTCATAACTTCGGTTCAGAAAACGCTACCTGAATGCACTAGTCATCAAAAAATTGGCTTCAATAAACTCTATAAGATATTTAAAGACACCAAAAACGAGAAGTGAAAAATATGAAAGCTAGAGTAAAAAATCTGATTTTTTTAGGAACACCCTAAGCTGCTCTATTAAAATAGCTGTAACACTAAAACCGTTAGAGATACTACAATAGTGTTTTCGGCAAAGTTGATTGATATAAGTTTTCCTACAATTTTGCCGAAGGGTGCAGTCCACCCTAATAATAAGAGCCACCCTAATACTTTAAGCATCAAAATATGTCTTATCTTTCACTGATTATGTGTTCTGAATACATCATAGCTCTAAAGTATAAGGCTAAGCCACAAATGATTTTGTCCCCCTAAATTGTGGATCCGGACCACTGTCCAATGATGTTTACAATCCAAAGAAAGCTAATGAAAACTTCTTTTGGATAAACTGATGGTTCGAGATGTGATTCGGTATAAACGCCAAAACCTTCAATTCAGGTGGTTGAAAGCAACTTTTATCAAAAAACGTTCTCAAAATATATTTCAGGTGGCAATCGGAAGCGCAACCTTCACGACTCATCGAAGGCAAACTAGGACAGTTGAGAAGGATATAACTGCACGACCAAATGTCACGATGTCGTGAAAGTTGTCAAAAGCAAATGTTGACAATGAAAGCGATGGAGTATCATTTTTCGGATTCCCGAAATGAATCAGAAGGAACAGGAAAAGAAAAGCTGAGACGACGTTGGTTGTTAATAAGCGTTCAAAACCTCTCCGTTTGACAATGGCTGATCCAATTTTTTTCTATGGAAACGATTTAGCATACAATCATCTAAACTTTCATTTTTTTTAAATTTCGACTGTTTTTTTTCTGGCTAAGGCCAATCGAAATATTAAGAATAGATTGATGAGTAATTATTCGATTACTGAATGGATCTTGAATTATTAACTATAGAAGGACGAGTTGTGTTGTACAGTAGTTTTTACTATGTAAATTTTGTACAGTGTAAATTAAAAACGTAACGTGTCATAACGGTCATAACACGTTCTGGAATATGAAGAAAGTGTGAACAGCTTGAAGCTGACATTATACTCTAAGTAACCAAGTGGTTCGGTTTGTATTAGTGAGAAATACTAGTTTTGTTACTTCATCGTCCTCTATCTTTTGGCTCCTGAGTTCGTTGACTCTGTATATCCGAGAAGAGCATTGACCTAAAAATGGTACTGTGCTACCTGGTGAATTGAACTGCTTAGCTGAAAATATACTAACCAATAAATAATATACTAACATCGTTAATATATCAAAAGAAAGTAGTTTCACAATTTTTCATTAGCACTTGAATATAAAAAAAAATGTTCGCAACGTGGGTGCCGCGTTTTCTCGCAGCACAGTCGATCGTTACAATGGCTAAATACTATGAATTAACATACTACCGCATCCACTAAATTCATCAGATTCAGCTTTTTTCTTTTCTCAGATTTAATAAAGAAGCCTGCTGGGAAGAAATTTGCATAGGATGATGAGACTGAAGCGATTTCGAACCTAAGCAGAAAACGTGGTTTAAAATTTAATTAAATTTTTTACAATACCGAATGCTGATAATAACAAAACCATGTTGAAAGACTGTATTTTCCATTGAAATTAAATTACGTAAGCAATAGTTTCTACATCGAAATGTTTCTTTGTTCATTTCATTTATTGTGTCTTTTTCAGCAATACCATCCGACACAGGTTGGCGGTAGTATACTGGGAGGGCAAGTCATTACGTCACAAGGATTTGGCCTGCACTCAACTGTACGATCGCAGCATGCAAACCAAGGCCAGTCACACACCTGCTTTTTCACGTTAAAGTGAAGTCCTTTAGGGCAATCCATTTCACATGCACGGCCAGTTTCGCATTTGTAAAATTTAGTGCAGATGCGATGACGAAGTAGTTTTGGCTTAGGTGGGTTAAATAGAGGACATTCCGGGTTGAGCTCGCAGTTGTTACAAACAATTCCGCCACTACATGGTGGTGGTGGACAGATGATTGGAGGACATGGTGGTGGTGGTGGTGGTGGTGGTGGAGGTGGTGGTGGTGGCGGTGGTGGGTGACAACCTCCTCCTGGATTACAAGGAGGTGGTGGTGGTGGCCGTGGTGGGTGACAACCTCCTCCTGGATTACAAGGAGGTGGTGGTGGTGGCCGTGGTGGGTGACAACCTCCTCCTGGATTACAAGGAGGTGGTGGTGGTGGCGGTGGTGGGTGACAACCTCCTCCTGGATTACAAGGATCTGGCCGGCATTCAACTCTTGGATCGCAGCACGCTCGATGTGGCCAATCGCAGGTACTCTCTCGGCTATTGAAGTGCAAACCTGGTGGGCAATCGTATGGACATGCTCGTCCGTTATGACATTTGTAGAACTGTGCGCAATTCCTGTGCTGTAACAGAACGGGCTTCAGCGGATTGAAAGGAGGACATCTTGAGTCGAAACGACATTGCGAAAGGCAAATCGTTGAAGTACAAGGCGCCTGTGCGTAGATTGATATCCCGAAAAGGGCTATCACCAAAAATAACACTTTCATCTTACGTATTGACACCTTATAGTATTCCAATTCGTATTTAACTTCTACTCAAAGGAAACTCAAACGGTTACTGACAACTTCGCATCAGTTATTTGTTTTATATATACCACTTGAAGATTTAAAACTGTCAACCTATCTATGATGTATCAAATTCATCAATTTACACAGTTCCCGGGATCTGTATACAAGTACTCCAACATGCTCTGATATGAACACGGAACTAGCGGAAAACACTTGGTTTTACTTTTCATATCGGAAATTAACCTTTGATTTAGACATGATGCCTAAGTCATTTTTTTGCACGAACAGCATGATGACATTATTGACCAGTATAAACAGTGGTTTACGCTTGAGAGATTAATATGTTAATCAATACATTACCGAATCAAACAGTATGGAATTTTAAACTATACAATTGAGAGAAAGCGTCCTTGGTGGCAGGAAAGATACATGTACAAGATACATCACATGCATGTTGAACTGATAAAGACAAACCATTATAGGGCACACCGCAACATCCGCATTCGATATCTTTGACCTAAACTACATTCATAATTTGTAGCGATTATTTTAATATAATCAAACAGTGTACTGTTTGTGTTCTATATCAAGATTCTTTAAACGACAAACGAATCTCAAAGTTATTTGAAAATGTCTACTTTTAGACTATGAAAACATAAAGTTATTTTTAACTCCGAAGCATTAACATAGGCCTGCGAAAAATCTTCTTCATGAATATTAATACAAAAAGTGTTTATACTGGGAAAGCCCGAGATTAATATTTAACAAGCAGAAAATGTGTTTCTTAAACACTTCTTTCATTTAATCCATTTATTTAATCGATGCCGGCGGAGGGAGAGTGCTTGAGACCGCTAGTTGATGTAATTATTATGAAGTCGGAATCAGTAATTTTTTCTATGTCACATACTCCATTTAAAATAAAACTTTTCACACGTTTTCAACATTGCAAATTGTTAATTTTGCACGGATGGAAAGACCGATCAAGACTGATTTGTTAGAAGGCCGTATGTATTTTGGCAAGCACTTTCTTTAAACATTGTAACTCAAGTGCAATACATTGTTCTAGCTGTAACTTCTGTGGTTTCCGAAAGACACTTATAAAATCAACTAGATGCTTCTAGTATCAGGTTGAAAATAGAAGTATTGCAAAAAAAGATGCAATTTTTTTAAATTAAGTAAATGCTTTTTTCCGAGCATTTTTGCCTTTCTCATATAGAAAGGTAATAGAATTGCTGAACAAAACTGACTTTCGAACGGAACCTTGGAGACCCATAGTGTTATATACCATTCGACTTAGCTCGACGAGATCGGAAAATGTATGTATGTATGAAATGTATGACAAAAAAATCGATTTCGATATTCTCAAGTCTCATTCAATCTAAGACTTATGGCACCAAAAAAAATTGTTTTCGACTTCTGAAATCTCAAAAGGGTGTAGCCGGGTATTCATATAATAACTGTTCCCAAACAGAAATTAAATTGATATAAGCTGTTTGAAAGGGATGTTATATTGGAGATAATTTTCCCAACATTTTAACTCTTTAACTGCCATATTTGTGGAGTAAGGGTGGTTCTTCTGATTTTCATTTTTTTTATTTTTCAAAACCCTGTAAAAAAATTAGGAATCCTTTAGTCAATATGGGAAACCTATCCGATTATTTCAGAATTTATATTTCATGTGAAAAAATGATAGAAATTTTCGATTTTTTTTTTCATTCGAACTTACAATTTTGGTACCACTCTAGATTTACATCAAAAATAAATAATTTATGAGTACATCACGATGTGTTATTTTCAGATTTTAAAAAAACGTGGTCGGGTATAAAATCAGATTTAAAAATAAATAAATCAATCGAAAAACCACGCTTCTTCGTCAAATTATCATCAGATGGAGACGCATGGTGTTTAGTTCTAAAATCATATGGCACATGCTCTTATAAATAAATATCATGCGTTCCCATCTACAACTTGGGATTCAGGGCTTGAATATTGACGTAATTACTAATATTAAAAAAATTCATTCCTAATATTATTTACACACGTCCGTACGCCTGTCTCAATTTAAAATAGTAAAAAAGAAATAATGTAGGAAAACAGTTCGTTCGCACGAATTAGTGAACATGTTGCAAGCGAACGGTTGTATTTCATAAGGAAAAACCAAAACGACAAACTTATCTCAATGTCTCGTCTGGATCAACGAAACCTCCTGATTATCTCGCAAGATGTTGATATTAGAAACTGTCCAATTGTCATAGCTTTCCCGTCGATTTTCACGAGACTTCCTACACCACCTCATGAAAAACTGCAGCAGACTATATAATTTCCTCCCTCATGTCCCACTGTGCGTCTTCAGGGGCTTAAGCCGTCTGATTTTATTTGTCTTGTAGAGCAGTTTCAGGCAACTTGGCTATTCATAACATGTGATACAGAACGTCAACGAAAAGTTTGCCCTCAAACTGATAGCTGTATTTGAGTATTTTTTGATTTCGCTTGGTTCTAGATTGTTGTTGACTTCGCACATATTTTTAATATTCTTCAGATCTATCAGTAAATACAGCAAAAAGTAACTGATTAAAGTTAAATACTGTGTACTTACGTTGATTTGAATACAATAAATGTTAGAAAAATTACTTAGATTTCCGGGAGCTTCTTAAAATTCAAATTTAGTACAATTAAAATTTTTCTAGTTACAACGGTTTCAAGAAAAACGATACAATTCTATAGAAACTTGAGTCCTTGAAATTACATCTTAATCATTTCAAAAATGGCAACAATAAAAAATCTTTATGAGTGGATTTATTTATCTTAATCTGTAAAATTATATTCTATTGTTTCAATGACAATTTTTTATCAGAAACATGAAATTTTGCAAATGTCTTTTATTTGTTCTAGTTGTAACTTCTTCATTTTTCAAAAGGCACTTATCTAGTTAACATCAAATGTTTGTTATCATAACAAGTTTAAAATGAAAATATTATAAGAAAAATAATAAGAATGCATTTTCCTAAATAATTTTTTTCTGTTAATTTTCTGATTCTCGAAAATGTACTCGACTGTTTGGAAGAAAGTAAATGCAAAAATGAAACAAAATGTAAGCAAAGAATTGCATTCGCCCTTTACAAAGACCAGTCCTGAAACAAATCGATCTCTCTACCCGTGCAAAATTTATGGTTTGTCATACGGGTGACGTTTGCAAAATTTCATCCGAATTGGAGAAAATCGACCGTAATTTTGTTTCAGATTTTTTATCAATCTGCATGCTTTTTTTGCATGAATATTCTTCGGTGTTTTTAGTTTTTATGAAATTGTTTTACTGATCGTTATATTCAAGTGATAGTTTGAAATTTCAATCACTCATTACCCTGTAGTTTCGGAACTGCGAGTGGGATTGAAGAGAGAAATGGTATAAAACCACAAAATTAATCCTTTGAATCTAAACGGATGACAATCGAATAGGAATTCCATGAGATCACTATTCTTTACGTTTCGTCTTTAACTCGTCAGTGCCCAGCAATTCAAATTGAACTACCTAGTGCAAACTTAAACAGTTCAATTTGAACCGCAGACGTGAAGTTAACGCTATTTGCCAAACACTTTTTTATTCGTATGGTTGGCATCGCTGGCTTTTTCATGCGTGACGTAAATCCTCCCTACACCGATCGAAACAGAACTGCTACTGAATGAAATGCGAGGTCTGAAGCAATGATCGAAACCGTCGGCCAGGCTAGAGAAATCTGAAGGATAACATAATTAAGGCATGCTGTAATTGGTTCGTGAAAAGATAGGTCGGTTTTAACCAATTTTTCAATGGCATGCTATTGAAATACTGAAACGACGTTGCCATACATATGTTATTAAAGTTAAATGTTTCCTAATCGATTGATTGTTAAATTATATCAATCCATCAACGAATGAGACTTAGTTATTATCGTTCAAAAATATGACAGAAAAAGGTAAGCGGCTTGATTTTTTTGTTGACACCCAGTGTATAATCAAAAGTAAAGCATTTTTTATTGCCAAAATGCCAACGGAAGTTCTCCGTTGGTCCAATACGTTGGACCGTTGGTCCGATTAATGTCCAATAAATCATCCAACGAGAGACCTTTTGTTTGCCGATTTTGGAACAGACCATTAAACCGCGCGCCATTTTTTTCGTTCAACAAACTCTGAAGACAAGCAAAGCAAAGTCCTGGCATTACATTCCTTTTGTGGAATTTGGCCCTTCTGTTTCAACAGATTGGGAAGACAGAGGTCCATTATTGAGCGATTTTCAATATAAGGAGTTGGAGCCCAGTTGGACTAGTTTTACTAAAGAATTTTAGAAGTTTCTTACCACCTACTTATTTTTAATGAACACTACAATGCACAACAAGATCGAACCGCTCTCTCAAGATTCAAAAACACACAGATTTGAATTCTAATTTGCCGGTGTCAGTAGCATAGTGTGGTGAAGAACTACACTTGTTACACGACCATACTTGAGGACTTGAATTTAGTGTTCAACCCCCTCAAGTAGTAGGTAAAATAGAATTCATTTCTTTCTTCTGATCATGCCTATATGAGCCTACCTAGGCTAGCTTTTCCGTTCTAAATTTATAACTGATTCAATCTAGAATACCTATCCGTCTTTTCTTTTCATATCTTTCGTCTCTCTCAGTTAATGCTTGCCGAAAAGAACCAATCAAAATAGATATAGTTTTTAATGTGGAACACATTTTTGTTTTCTATATAGGGGTGCAAATTAGAAACTCAAGCAAAATACACGTAGAAATGTGGTCAGGTTTTGAACAATTATAGCTCAGTCAATTTTGTATCAATTATTAATAATATGTCACCATTTGATTGGAAATATTTCTACGTATTGATTTGAATGTTCATAGCCATGTATTTTTAATTGTATATCATTGAAATGTCCGGCATAGCGGATTTTCCTGCCATAGTCGACGGTTTTGAAGGAGTAAGCGATATATCAAAGGGAAAGCATCGCATGGTCAATCAATGCCAAAGCGAAGCTGTTGGAAGCACGCGAATCTATAAATATAAGACAAAATTATAGCTAACGTTTCAGTCCTACTAGTAGCATGCTAGAGGTAGGTTGTTGCTAGACAGCAAGACAAAAAGTACCATAAAACGATTTGAAGCTTTAATTGGTATGCTCTGATCTTGTGTCATGCAAGTTCGGATGAAATTCCATGTTATGTCGTTTCGCCTGAGAAATTGACAACTACCCCAGGGTAAATTGGAGGTGCATAAGATTAATTTCCAATTTTTATAAGATGAACTCGATTGATAACGAGAAAAAGTTTATCGCTTCATTCGAAATCGCAGAATGGTAGTAATGGAGAGAAATGCTATAAAAATAACTGCTTGCATACAAAACTTGAATACAAGCTTGGCGAAGAGAAGCTTAAATATCGATATTCGTATCGCAAGCGTTACAAACATATAATTGCATACATTTGGGTTATTGATGTAATTTCGTCGGCTATAAAACAAATACAAATCACGAAAAATAGATCTGGGTTCGCGTGTTCGGTTTTGGTTCCTAATAAAAATCAATCTAAGCTTCGTGCATTTGCGAATTCAAAAGTGTGACGATTGATTAAACTATTTGATTGTAGATCATTAGAAATTTTGGTTGCCTTGTTCCCCATCAATGGCTCGAACAACCCCATGGGGCAGATCCTTGTAGTTTGTAATACATTTTTCTTCTCCAACCCAAGTTGGTACCGTATAGCTGAAAGCAAGTTGGATACCGGTGAGATCGTTTCATTATTTTTCACTCGTTTGTATAATCGCGAAGTTTGAATATATAATAGATGACCAATATTTGTATATGGTCCCATCGCTAGCTTAGAGCGACTCCTAGATCCATTACCTTCCCATGTCAAGGAACTACAACTCCGCGACACCTATGGAAGAGAATGATGAGTCGTCGTCCTTCCGGAAAGTATGTGAAGCATCAACATTTCCTTTCTTCCTTATCCTTTTACGTTCCGTGTGAACGATGGAGATTGGTTATTAGGGTGGGACAAAATATTGATTTCAGCTCCACTAAACTTTTCGTGTTCCTTTTGGGTCCCATAAGTACCATGCAAAATTTTAGCTCGATAGGAGAAACTATATTTTCGCGCCCGCGGTTCAAAGTTTGTATGGGATTTACTATGGGAAAACTAACTTTTAACAAATAAATCATCTGGAGGTCACCCTATATACTCAAAAAATCAGCGGGCATGCAATTTTCGTAGGAAATTTAATAAGGAAGAAAACCTTCGAAGACTGTAACATAATCCGACATCTGTGAAAAATGTTATTAAAGAAAAACCGACACAAGGTCCGAACGATGGCTCATTCCTTAATGTATCTAGCACCACTGCTGCTAGTGGTGGTAATATAAGTTTGCTTTCTTTTATTATGCTACAACGGTTAATCTGAGTTGTTTGATGTCTTCACAATAGTTGCTCGGTGTAGTTTGAAGATTTTTTTAACTTAAAAACCATGTTCCAAAACTCACTGTAAAGACACACAAAAAACTAACTTTTTTATTTGAAGAAATACAATTTTGAATTCTTCCGCAATATTGTTGATAATCTCAAATACTATTACTTTGTCGAAGACATAAACCATCTGTCTCATAAGGTTTAGAAGATATGGACGATAGAAAAATAAGAAAAAGAAAAACTTGGAATCAATGTTTTTTTCATAGTATTAAATGAAATCATCCATATCTTCTAAAACATATGAGGAAGATGGTTTATGTCTTCGACAAAGTTATAGTATTTGAGTTTATTAACAATATTGTGGAAGACTTCAAAATTGTATTTCTTCAAATAAAAAAGTTCGTTTTTTGTGTGTCTTTACAGTGAGTTTTGGAACATGGTTTTTAAGTTTAAAAAAATCTTCAAACTACACCGAGCAACTATTGTGAAGACATCCAACAACTCAGATCAACCGTTGTAGCATAATAAAAGAAAGCAAACTCATATTACCACCACTAACAGCAGTGGTGCTAGATACATTAAGGAATGAGCCATCGTTCGGACCTTGTGTCGGTTTTTCTTTAATAACATTTTTCACAGATGTCGGATTATGTTACAGTCTTCGAAGGTTTTCTTCCTTATTAAATTTCCTACGAAAATTGCATGCCCGCTGATTTTTTGAGTATATAGGGTGACCTCCAGATGATTTATTTGTTAAAAGTTAGTTTTCCCATAGTAAATCCCATACAAACTTTGAACCGCGGGCGCGAAAATATAGTTTCTCCTATCGAGCTAAAATTTTGCATGGTACTTATGGGACCCAAAAGGAACACGAAAAGTTTGGTGGAGCGAGAAAATATTTTTTCCCATACAACCTTGTCCCACCCTATTGGTTATACCGATAATAAGAGTCACAATCACTTCACTTGGTTATCACCGTGTAGTGATACCGGTAATATGGGCGTAAAAGTAAATTCCGACAACAATCAAAGCAATTTTCTGTTGATTGTTCAATTCACTGTTTATTTAATTAGTAATTTCTCTCTTCTTGACCACCGGATAAGTAGGTTTACCATTATTACAACAACAAAAATGACATCATTGCAAAACAAATAATATATACATCATATGAACATCATGTAAATAATAGGACTGAAATGTCTCCTTTTGTTTCATAAAGCATAATAATGCTAAATTATGGTCCAATTAATAATATGCATGAAAATAAAAAAAATCAAGCCGACTTGTGAACGATGCATGCAGTGTACGGTACTAACAGCATTCAGAATAATAACTAACTTTTATAAACATCGAATCGAATGTTTGATGATGTTCTGGTAGTCGACACGTCGAGTTCACTATGTTCGCCAAAAGGAATATGACTTTTGGAGGAATTCCCATTTTCAAAGTAAGTGTAAATTAGCAAGATTTTCAAATCAACCATTTATTAAGAAATTAAAAAAATATCGTGAAACATTATTCTTCATCAGAATTTATTGGTTTTTATAGCTAATCGTACCTCATAAACCTCAAGTTCGCTTGATATTCAATGTGCTTGATGAACGGTCTGTATCAACTTTAAATATTTATTATGTTCAATTTACTTTTTATCGAATTTTCAATCTATATCATTTCACACTTGGCACGAGAAGGAAAATCGCACCATCCATTTTCCGTACTCCAGTGCTGACCGTCTGGGCAGCTCTTTTCGATAGCAGTATTACCAACACAAACGAGATATTTTCGGCAGTCTCCAGCATAAGAAAGCAAAATGGGATTGTTTGGATCGGACCTTCTCAAACAACGGGGGTCGTTAACGAATACTTCCTTGTATGGAACGAAAGCTGGGCCATTATTAAGATCGCTTGGAAGTTGAACCGGTGCTTCCCTCTCGGGAACAATTGGGATTTGTGGAGGTAAGATTGGAATTGGAAGCGGCAAAGGTACTATTGGTTGTGGCGGATTTTGCGGAATGAATGGTTGTTCTGGTAAAGCAATAATCGGTGGTTGTTTGACTGGAGAGGCAGGATGATCACCATGCATTTCTTCAGATGGCATCACTTGATATACTTTATCATCTTCATTTAGATAAGGACTGGCAGGCTTTGAAGGGTTGCTTGGTTCTTGGGGATTGCGTACTGCACAGCTTACTGCATCCTTGAATTCACATCTACTGTTTCTACTGTCATATGCCAAACCTTCTGGACATAATAAAACGATGGGCTTCCCGCGAAGACATACAATGTACGAAAAGCAATCACCAACCAATGGTAGAGTTACTCCAGACGGCATATCATAACAAGCCTGAGATATTAGAAATAAATTAACTATGTCAGCTGGGATTTACAGCGAATGTGTATTGAACGTACCTTTTCCAAAGAATTTGGTTGATCTGGTATATTATTTCCGTTGTCGACCTCAGGTGCTATTGGTTTCTGAATCGTTTCCGAACCATCACAAGCAGAATTGTCAAACGAACAGACCCCATCCTTTGCACTAAAGAATGTGTTTGGTGGACATTTCATCTCCAAGGCTCTGCCGCCGACATCGCAAATGTGGAATTTAGTACAATCACTTCTGTGAGGCAATGTCAGCGCTTCAGCGTCCGCTTTATATTGAAAGCATCGAGGATCTCTTGATGCAACAACCGCGGTAACCAACAGTGATAGTATATATATTAACATTCTTAAATCATCTATGAACGGTTCAGTGGGAGTCTATTAACTGTATCTCGCTAAATAAAATTTCCACTTTATATAGTTGGTGAATGCGCATTATATGATTTGTAACCATTATAAGGCTCCTGACAGTTTATCATTAAAAGGGTCACGTCTTTTGGTTCTATCTTAATGGAAATCAACAGGTTCGCTAATGGTTCTGCGTAGTTATACATAACATTATCGATGCGAATATCGACGATAACAAATTGTATAAGAATGGAATTTCAAAAGTTGCTTATCTTATAAGAATTGTCGCTTCCGTGGCTGGTATAACTAAAATAACCTTGAGAATGTATTTTCTTATGTTCTTCATCACTTGGAACTCCACATGTAGAGCACAGAATAGACATGACCTGAACATATGTTAACTGTTGGATATTGTTTTGTGCAGAAAAGATCAACGTCGCAATATATGAGTGTAAGGTTTCATTCGTTAGAGTAATTTGTATCTATAGAAAAAAAATGAGGATCCTCGGTCCTTTCGAGAGTGTAATTGAAATACAACAATAAATAAAACAATAACCTAAGCCTTTTCCAATTTTCAAGTGATTGAATAGACCCGAACAGTTTGAAAATTTTCTTTATATTAGATATTTATTAATTTAAGTACCCGGGTTGGCGGGTTAATACATTGGGCGCTGGTCATATGTTCGAGCCCCGACCTAGAAGGATTCTTAGTGCATGCATTGATTCTGAACGTTAGGAGTCTGCTGCGAAATTTGTTGAAACAGGAAGGTCAAATTTCACAAAAGGAATGTAATGCCAAGACTTTGCTTTGCTTATTTACGGCCCTGATTAATAAGGCACCCTGCCTTAGCTCTAAGATGCCGAGAGCATTTCTCAAAAGCACTTAATATTTAAACGCTATTTTCACTATTCCGGAACAACCGGGACGGGACCATCTGGGACTATTCGGGACTTTTTTTTCGACGTTGCGGAAAACTCTGCGAGGAATATCGGCAGCAACCAACCGGTTTTTATCCCGGATCCGAAATTCCAATACATATACCTACATGCACACGCCGGCAGCTCCGTCATCACCATTGAAGAAAAAAAACGTCCCGGATAGTCCCGGTCGTCCCGGAATAGTGCGAATAGTGTTTTAATTGTTACATTGTCGTATTAGAGTCACATTGTCATATGTTCATCATCGCAACTATGGGGATATCCCGTGACGGCTGCTGAGGCCATCCATGGAAGTTGACCATCAATGTCAACTTCCCTTTCTGAGCAGCCTAGATAGCCGTGTAGTGTCGGTAGCGGTTTCCCAACTGGATAAGAATAACGCTACGGTTCACCTGTTCCGGTGATATAAGTCCACCAAACAGGTAAGCCGTGTGGCATCCGGCGGAATTATTTTCTACCAAGAATTGATCCACTGGTTTCCTGTTCCATGTCGAAAAAGGCCACAAAACTAGGATCTTCTAAGTCAAGGTGTATTTCCGTGCCGATGACTGCATGGCTGCAGGAGGTTAAATAATGCAGTCGTGAACGGAATATCTTGGGGTTTTTCCTTACTGTGTTAAGCGAAACTCTGGAACAGTGGACGACTTCTTTCTTCGCAACTCGTGGGATTTAAATGATTAAAACATTTTAAAAAATCCCTACATGGTTCGCTATAGGCGATTATAAGCCAATATATTTGGTTTCTTCTAGTTGTTGTACGATTTGCCGCATAACCAACCTTCGCCAAGCGATGACTTCAGAAAGGTTGTATCATTCTGCTGCAAAAGTAATTTACCGCTTCTAATCGGCAGTGACATCAATGCTCACCATATCATTTGGGGCAGCACAGATATAAATTCGAGAGGCTCTGATATGATGGAATTTGTGAGCAGTACAAACCTGCACATAGTCAATGCAGGAAATCGTCCAGCTTTTGCGAGATCTGGAAGAGAGGAGGTTTTGGACGTAACTCTCTGCTCTGATAGAATTGCGCATGAGTTGGTGAATTGGCTCGTCTCCGATGAGCTCGAACCTTCGTTGTCTGATCATGAGTACATCTTCTTTGAACATTCAAACGTTAAATTTGATATTATCACATATCGTAATCCCAAATCTACAAACTGGGACCTCTATGAAGAGGGCTTGGCGACTAGATTTTACGACGAGACAAACTCACTCATAGTTGCAGCATATGAAGAGGCTTGTCCACTTCGGATTGTGCGAGCTACTAGAGGAACTCCTTGGTGGAATGCTGAACTTGCTAGACTAAGGAAACTATGCAGAAGAGCTTGGAACCACCGACGCAGAGATGGGTCGGAAGCATTCGTGTCGGCTCGAAGGGCTTACAAAAATGCTCTTCGATCGTCTGAACGAAGTGGTTGGAAAAGCCTTTGCACAAATGTCTCTAGTCTGAACGAGGCTAGCAGATTAAATAAGTTACTTTCAAAGTCTAAGGACTTGAATGTCAGTTTCTTAAGAACTTCAGATGGTGAACACTTGTCTGATGAAGGTGATGTACTTCACTTCTTTTTTAACACTCACTTTCCAGGATGTATGGATCCATCACCGACAGCTCTTCCCGAGACTTTTTCAGATAGTAACGATTCTTGGGTCCTTGCTCGAAGCGTTGTGACGATTGGATTGGTCAAATGGACAGTTGAGAGTTTTGCTCCGTATAAGTCTCCTGGAAAGGATGGAGTTTTCCCAGTGTTACTGCAGAAAGGGTATGAACATTTCAAACATGTTTTGAAGAAAATACTTACTTTTAGTCTTGCGACCGGAGAGCCTGGCAGGAAATAATTGTCAAATTTATTCCCAAAGGCGGTTGCGACACTTATGAGGAAGCGAAGAGTTTCAGGCCTCCTATCAGTCTTAGCTCATTTCTTCTTAAAACAGTGGAACGCATAGTAGATCACTATATCAGGAATGTTAGTTTGGGCGTGCATCCGCTACATGGAATGCAACATGCTTACCAGCGTGGAAAGTCCACTACAACCCTGTTACATGATGTTGTGTACAACATTGAAAAAGCTTTCTCACAAAAACAATCTTGCTTGGGAGTTTTCCTAGATATTGAAGGTGCCTTTGATAACGTATCTTGCAACTGGACCGCCTGAACGTGCTTCCGAGGGGTGTAAGCGGGTGATTTATGCGCCACTCTCGATGAGAGACCACCCGCCAGATGTGTGGCTGCCCGGCCTTTTGAGACTTCTCGGGAGAAGGTTCCGGTTTCCCTCTTTGTAGGGTGGAAGCAAGCTAGCCGACCAAAAGCGCGTCCGAGTCGCGCGTGTCATACAAACTACGTCACGTCCGAAATGTTCAATGCGATCTCAGTCCGAAAACGATATTCTCACACGGTCGTAATCATCACGGGCAAAGTCTAACTCCCCAAATTAACCAATCGGCAGAAAACTTGAGAGTGGTTCCGGTAGGTCTCAGGGCCAACCTCCCCAGTAAAAACAAAATACAACAAAAAACTACAAACGAGACGGAACTCTGGACTTGAAAAGCTTCATCAATCTGAAAATTGGAGAACTACATCAAATCACAAAAAAAGGTTTTTACAAAGTCACAAATCCAACATTTATTGGCCTTTATCGGTTTTCCCGATCATGTTCTCTGTTCACTCTGCGCTAGCTAGCTATTTTCATTCTTTCACCTTTCCCTCATCTATCCTAACTGGCGATTTTTTTTATTGTCTGCGGTGCGTGCTTTCGGTGTTCATTGTTCACCTCACTTGCCTCTTATCTCATTGTGCAAAATCACTTGGCAATTTCTTTAATTATTATATATATATCGATATGCAAATTCGACGGTAGGGTAAGGCCGTCAATAGTGACCCCATGCGCATGGACTTCACAACAAATATATATGTACTCACGACCTAGGATTTACGTGTTGGCGGGAGACGGCGATTCCTACTGGTGCTACTGATGATGACGATGATGATGCTAACGATGCGACGCGATGCTGCGACGAGTGCGTTTCCCTCGATCGAGCTGAACGGGCGACGCTGGTCTCCCCCGCCGATTTGTGGACTTACGACGACGGGATACTGCCGTCGAGTTTTCCGATCGTCACCAGAAAACTTAACAGCGTTGATGATGGTTGTCTACTAACCCTGCCAAGGCGCAAGATTGACGGATGCTGCCTTCTTCCGGCCCAGTGTATCGCCGGGACCAAACCTTGAGACAGATCGTGGGGTCAAGAGCAGTCTCCAATGTACGGGTGTGATGTGTCGGGTACTTCGACGGTAGCCACAAACCTGTGAAAGAAATTGCCATTGCACAGAAAACGCATAAGCGCGTGCACCTTGGTAGTGTCAACATTTGTGAGTTTACCTTGATTTCTTGGTTTCAACACACACGCGAACCGCCAAATTAACGATAGGGAATCTAACTGGGTTTTTATTCTGTTTGAGAAAGGAACGAATTTACATTTTGATGAAGAATTTCAAGTTACATTTAAATTTACCAAACTAAACACAACACGGCGCGAACTGAAATCGAACCACTCTTGCCTCTTCCACTGATAAGTTCAAAGTGGTTTATTGGGCTTTGAGAATCCTCAGAATAACCGCGGTTTGTACATCTTCGTTAGCGGATCTGACGCATTTTCCACGAAGTGGATAATAGCGATAGTTCCGAATTCGCATTGATCAACCCGAACTTCCCCAGTCGCATGATCGCATCTCATTTCTGCGAACGACCCCAATCAAACCAACCCACCGCCAGACCAGTCATCAGAGCGAAACAGAGCATTCTCCCGAAAGATTAACGCGGTCATGAACTTTGTAAAGGTCGATGGCCTCTTTCGGTAACCCAAACAAACACCCCATCGGCTGCGACGCCAGGCAAAGCAGAAAGCAATTGGCGCGTACTAAGAACGGCGGGAAATCAGATGCTGTGGCTTAGGGCAAATCTCTTACTTAGAGCTTTTTCATCATAAAGGGATGATTCGATTTTGTGAACCTCTTTTAATATCGTTTCGTATATTTATTATATTAAATTTTAATACAAGAATCTATAAACATTATTATTAAAGATCATTAACCTACTAACTATTATTTACAAAAATATCTATTTTAATTTTGTACTCGTTACATCATTCCCCCCTAAAAATACGAAAATTTGATTGGAATAAGAAATCCAATCAAATTTTCGTAGGCCATATAAGTCTCATTCAAAAAAATTATTGGAAACTTTCGGGGTCATATATGGTCATCGCCAACGATGTTGGCTCCTTCTCTATTTCCAGTACCTTAACCATCACGGATAAGGCCTGCTACTGACTATCATCAACTTTCGTCTCCAGTCTCCAGCGAAAATTTATTAACAATTTCTGAACTACGACTTCAAAGGCCAATAGAAAAAAAAACTAAACTATAATAAGTAGTGTATTAATGCAATGACCAGAAAACCAGAAAGAACGTTGAACATTAGTTTTTGATGGCTGACGGACTCCATTCACCCTTCTCAATCATACATCCCATTCTAACCAACATTTATAAGACCCACTACACATAACTGGCTTCAACTCAAAGGTGTCGACGAACCTTGAGCGAGCACACAAATAAACGACTGGAACATTATTTTCTACACCTGGACGTACCGATTAACGAAAATAATATTCACGAAATTATTCACCTATGTGAAACACGAAAACCGCGAGTCCAGTTTGCCGTCCTGCCCCCAGCACATAGCGAGATTATAGGACCCAAACTCTCCTCACAAAAATAAACAAACTGTTTCTATCCGCAATTCGCTCCACAGAGTAACGACTCCGCGATTTTTGCTTATTGCGACCTCGAAACGAAAAGTTTTCCTTAAAAGAATTTAATTTTACCCACCGGACATTACCCGATAATAAAATATTCTTCAAGAACATAATTACACGAAAACAAACTCATTCATGCACCCCTCACATACTCTATATACCCTAGAATCCAACTACGCGCCCTGTCAGAACGCGAGCCGGTCTATCATTCATACAAGTTCCGTCCCATCTTAACGAAACGTCAAACAGAGAAGTAAAGTGAGAAAAAAAAATATAGTGTGTGCGCTACGGGGTTATTCCGACGGAAAAATCGATCGGAATCGTGAAAATTTCGATCTAAATAGTGTTGAATTGGTGAAAAAAACGGCGACTGATGGATTAACCGGAGCCCGAATTAGGAGAGTAAAACCAGTATTCGTTCCTTATTGGGTGTAAAGTTGTTCTTTTTTTTTTTTAGGTTAGACTGCAGTCTAGGTAACCCGCTAGCGTGAGTACGACACTAATAAAAACTGTATGCCGCTCCCGGCTTATCAACCCCTGCAGTGGACTATGTTGTGGACTGAGGTATGAGGATGTCAAAAACCGATCAGAAAAGGCGTTTGTTACTATGGGCTGTTGGCTCCTTCAGGAATAGACCACCGAGTAGGACTATTAGAAAGCATACGAGAAACGGTTGTCGATCCACTTGAACGCTAAGGTCGTTGCTACGTGGGATACTTGCGCGCTAGATAAATGAATCAGATATCTGTTTATAAACGGAAACTAATTTTGTGATTTGTTTACGTAGGGAGCATTTACCGTGCAAATGCATGTTGTGCATCGATGGACAAGTATCCCCACAGAAGGCAGGGAGTATGCCAGTAAACTGATTGACGATTGGCAAACATTCCATTTAAAGAAAAAAATTGTGTTTGGAGAACCGTGAGTTTTATATGAAACTAACCCTAAAACTAGGTACTAATATTATCGTAAGTGCTAGGAGGCTAAAGACTAATAAACTAAACTACTATTTACAATATATCCTTACAACGATTATTTACATACGTGTCGCGATCTCTTCGGTTTTCTTTGTTGTCGCGAAGAAAACCGCTTTTCCGTGTCGGGGTATTCGCGTATCGCGAGCTCTTTCGGTTTTTCCCTAAATTTGTTAACGCGTTTTAAACCAATCCCGGTACACTCAAGAACAGATATGTTCGTGTTTCTGTCCGAGTTCTTCGAGATTGTGTTAAAAGAAGTATGACCCTTAATGGTGTTTTTTTTTTGTAATCTGGTCTCCCCTTTTTAGAGGTACATAGCTGAAAAAAATTACCTTACTTTAAAAACCTGCTCAAACCGTTTAATTTTGTTTACACTATCTGGACGGGTGAAACTTTTTTAGTTTATTGGCGAAGTAGACCCCAAGTCTATTCCCCGTTAGATCCTCCACCTCATAAGTGTGAGAACCCAGCACTTTGCGGACTACTGCTGGTTCATATTTAGGGGCCAGCTTTTTGCAATACCCTTTTCCCTTATCCGATAGGTCGAAGACCTGTTTGAGCACCTTCTCTCCGACCGTATAGGTTGCACATTGTGAGTTGGACCGAAGGTTATAGGTTTTGGCGTGTTTTTGGTATGCTGTAGCCAAGTTAGCTTTTACTTCTTCGAAAAGTGCTTTTCGTCGCGTGGATACCTCCTTCCCCTCTTCGTCCTGTTGTTGATAATTATCGCGTACGATGCTATATTCGCGGCCGTCCGATATTTTATTTCGGCCGAATACGACGAAGTACGGGTTGTACTTTGTAGAATTGTGCACAGCATTTCTTATTGCATCTGCAATTTCCTGAATGTCGTCTGCCCAGTGATTGTGATTTTTCTTAAGTGTGGCTCGAATGGCGGTAGTGATCACCCTGTTCACTCTCTCGGTGTTATTCACCTGGGGATGGTAGGCAGGCGTCAACCAATGTGACACGTTATACGATTTGAGTAGATCTCTGAACGATTTGGAGACGAACTGTGAACCGTTATCCGTCAATAAAATTTCTGGAACACCAAACAGTCGGAAGATCATGTTTTCCACGAAATCTACCAACGAGCTCGCCTTTGCTTCTCGAAATGGCTGGACCAAGATAAACTTACTAAACACGTCGGTGGCAACAAGAAGACAGGTGTTTCGATTCCTTCCCGATGGTGGTAATGGGCCTATATAGTCTAGAGTCACGAATTGCCACGGGTATTCGACTGGCTTCTGGGCTCCCATTGGCGGTGTGACGTTAACGTTCCCCGACTTGCTTGTCTGGCATCGCAGACATTCTTGGCAGAATGAGTGAATGTCGTTGGTCATTTTGGGCCAATAGAAGTGCTCTTTCACGGTGGCCAAGGTCTTTTCAAAACCGAAGTGCGCCTTGTCATGCTCCCTACGGATGATTTCTCTTCTCTCGTTCTTCGGAGGGTAGTACTTCCAAGCAAACCGTGCGTCGCTTTGTCTATTTTTGGTTCTCACGTATTGGAATATCTTTCCGTCAATAACTTTTTTCTCGCTGTGTTTCTCCGGCTTCGCCCTTATGTTGTCCAATAGCTGTTCATACTCTGGGTCGGTAGACAGTAAGGCTATAGTATCGATCGTGGTTGAACGCGATAAGCAATCTGCTAACACGTTTGCTTTTCCCTTGCGATAGAGAAGTTCGAAGTCGTATGCTTGGATACGTAGGGCCCATCGGAGTAGCTTAGCGTTTCCAGTCTCCGTACCCAGGTTGAACAGCCATAACAGGCTTCTGGCGTCTGTCACTACCCGGAATTTCGTTCCCTCAACGTAATGTCTGAAATGCTGGATGGCCGATAATACTCCGAGACATTCCTTTTCCACTGCCGAATAGCGACGTTGTGTTCGGTTTAGTTTCTTACTAAAATAACTTATAACGCGATTTTCTCCTTCCTGTTCTTGTAATAGTGCTGCTCCAATTGCCCTGTCGGATGCATCGGACTCGATGGTGAATGGCCTCGAAAAGTCTGGATTCGCTAGTATCGGTGCAGAAGTTAAGACCGACTTCAATTCGTTAAAGCCTTCTTCGGCTTCTCTTGTCCAAGTGAAGCGCCGGTTCTCTTTTGTCAGCAAGTCGGTGATCGGGGCCGTAATTCTGCTGTAGCCCTTGATGAATCGCTGGTAAAACCCTGCTAATCCCATTAGTCTTCGTATGTCTTGTTGACTTTTGGGGCGGGCATAGTCTAGAATGGGTTGAATGCGACTGCTGTCTATTGTCACACCGTTTTCATTTAGGAGATAACCTAAATACATGACCTGTTTCCGACAAAATCTTGATTTATCGAGTGAAATGGTTAGGCCTGCCTTCTGGAGTCTCTCCGCCACAATATTTAGTAGTTTTAGATGGTCTTCAAATGTTTCCGTTGCTATGACTATGTCATCCAGATAAACGAAAACCCTTGGTTCTAAATCCGAGCCTAATGCTTTGGCCATCAGTCGTGACATCGTAAATGGAGCATTCACTAATCCAAACGGAAGGACTTTGAACCGGAAGACTCCTTCAGCTGTACGGAATGCCGTTAGGTTCCGACTTTCCTCTTTCAGTGGGATCTGAAAGTAGGCGTCTTTGAGGTCTATCACTGAGAAATATTTTGCCTTTCCCAATCGTCGGAATATGTCTTGCATATTTCGCATTGGGTAGGTATCTTTGATTGTTAGTTTGTTTATCTTTCTAGAGTCCAAGCATACCCTAACTTTACCGTTCTTTTTTAATACCGGTACAAGGGGATTAGTCCATTCTGAATAACACTCTTCGACTGCATCCAACATCTTGAACCGTTCCACCTCCGCCTTCACTGCTTTCTGAATGTACGGGGAACATCTGTACATAGGTGGATTGCGAGGAACCGCCCCGTCTTGTAGCTTTATCTCGTGTTCTATTAGGTGTGTTCTTCCCAGTTTGCCCGTGGAAGTCAATGCGAAACTTCTTACGGCATTGGCCAGTTGTTTGTGTTGCTCCGTTGTAAGGTCATGTTCCGTTTCTATATTGTCTGGATCTGGCGTTGAATCGGTTGGCCCTTCGTATATCGGAATGTCGAGGGTTTCGTCAAACTCTTCTGTTTTATCATCCTCTGGTAAAGTATTCGCCGGTTCGATGGTAAAGCATATCAACGGTTCTAGCTCTGGTTTAATTAGTTCTAATTCTTCTGGTCCTCTCCCCAAGTCAATCATAGGCCTTATTTTGAATGAATCCCAAAAGTCTGTTCCCAATATCAATTTCCTCGATATTTCAGGTACCACAATCGTGGGAATTACCTTTGTTACCCCTTTAAAGGTAAACGGAATATTGAGTAGTCCGAGACACCTGTGATTCGTTCCATCCGCAGTGGAAACTCGAATCGAAGCTGGCTGTATTTTTAAACCGTATCTTTCAACTAGTTCTAATGAGTTTAGTACGCTGATCCCTGCCCCGGAATCTAAAAGGGCTTCCAGTTCCGTCTCAAATACTTTTACTTTAAGATGTGGGCATCTACTTGCTCGAATTTTAACGTGGTACACCTGTAATAGTGGATCGTAGTTTAGGTTGTGTTTAATTGGGTCGGGAATTGCGTTTTTCGCCGGGGTGATCGAATTCCCTGCCTCCCACCCCTTTATTCGTTTCCCTGCTGTACTCGTTCCGTTTTGGGACCTGAGCACCGTTCGCAGTTACGAATTGTACGTCCCAAACTGCCGCAACCGTAGCAGAAAATCAGCCTTGGCTTCTTGCATTGTCTCCATCCGTGCCCCTCGTCTTGACAATTCCAACACTTCATAGGGACAGATTCTTGATTGGGTCTAATCCCGTAGGTTTGTTGCTGTTCTCTAGGCTGCCTCGGGCTGTACGGTCCTCTTGGGTTTCTATCGATGCGGCTTCCTATCACGTTTAGTGTGGCTGAATGCTCACTGTCAAATTCGCTGTCTTCTGCCTCGATTTGATTGATTGGTCTTCGAACTAGGTTGTCATTTGCCGAATGTTGCATCTGTGGATCCGCAGCATCAATGCGATGATTAAGCATGATCAGGTGTTGCAAATCGTTAACTTCTACGATAGAGATTTTAGACCTGTAGTGTTGTCGCATGTTATCCCAAATCACTTCGAATTTCCTCCGTCTTGATAGTGGTTTGGATAACATGCGGTTCAATTTATCTATTTCAGATACGAAGGCAACGAATTGTTCCCCTCGTAGTTGTTTTCGTTCTTGTATCCTAGACCTTATCCCCTGATCTTTGTTAGGATTTCCGAACCGGTAGGTGATGCTGGTTTCGAAAGCCTCCCATGTGTCCAACTCGTCGACGTATGTGAAGAACCAGTCCGCTGCCGATCCTTCGAGTAGCATGTGTATGTCTCGCAGTAGTGTTTGCTTCGAGACTCCCTCTCGTTCGGCCAACTTTCTTGCCTTGTAAAGAAAGTTTTCTACCGTCGTGGACCTTGACTCACCTGTGAAACGCAACTTCCATTTTTCTACACGTCCCTGCCCCTCATTTCGTCTCCTGTGTTGCTGTCTACGTTGGGGTGGACCAGGATAGCACCATGAGTGCCTTGATCGCTGGCTTCCGTGGCTTGAATATAAATCATCTACCCTGCTTTTGCTCCACGTCCGTTCGTGTTGTTCAGAGTCGTTTCCGCTGGAATCAGTATCTTGATCTAGTTCCGAAAAACCTGGTTGTAAATACGGTGTTGGTAGCATCCGATGCTGACTGTTGTTGTTTTTCTTCTCCGCAATTTCACAGACGGGTCTTATGTGGTGCTGATTTTCCCAGTCGGTAGTTTCTGGCGATCTGTTCTCTGTGTTTCGTACGTTGTTGGCTTTAACCTGCTCCATTAACTCCGCTAGTGTCTTTTGCATATCTGCCCATTCCTGCCTCGACACCGTAATCGTGTCCGCAATCACTGGGGTTTGTTTTGGAATAGCCCCCTTCGATGTGTTTGTTGGATTATTGGGAACGGGCTCGCTAGTTTGTTGCTTACTTAGTCCGCTTACACCCCTCGGAAGCACGTTCAGGCGGTCCAGTTGCATTGGCGCCCAACGTGGGGCCGAGGGGTGTAAGCGGGTGATTTATGCGCCACTCTCGATGAGAGACCACCCGCCAGATGTGTGGCTGCCCGGCCTTTTGAGACTTCTCGGGAGAAGGTTCCGGTTTCCCTCTTTGTAGGGTGGAAGCAAGCTAGCCGACCAAAAGCGCGTCCGAGTCGCGCGTGTCATACAAACTACGTCACGTCCGAAATGTTCAATGCGATCTCAGTCCGAAAACGATATTCTCACACGGTCGTAATCATCACGGGCAAAGTCTAACTCCCCAAATTAACCAATCGGCAGAAAACTTGAGAGTGGTTCCGGTAGATCTCAGGGCCAACCTCCCCAGTAAAAACAAAATACAACAAAAAACTACAAACGAGACGGAACTCTGGACTTGAAAAGCTTCATCAATCTGAAAATTGGAGAACTACATCAAATCACAAAAAAAGGTTTTTACAAAGTCACAAATCCAACATTTATTGGCCTTTATCGGTTTTCCCGATCATGTTCTCTGTTCACTCTGCGCTAGCTAGCTATTTTCATTCTTTCACCTTTCCCTCATCTATCCTAACTGGCGATTTTTTTTATTGTCTGCGGTGCGTGCTTTCGGTGTTCATTGTTCACCTCACTTGCCTCTTATCTCATTGTGCAAAATCACTTGGCAATTTCTTTAATTATTATATATATATCGATATGCAAATTCGACGGTAGGGTAAGGCCGTCAATAGTGACCCCATGCGCATGGACTTCACAACAAATATATATGTACTCACGACCTAGGATTTACGTGTTGGCGGGAGACGGCGATTCCTACTGGTGCTACTGATGATGACGATGATGATGCTAACGATGCGACGCGATGCTGCGACGAGTGCGTTTCCCTCGATCGAGCTGAACGGGCGACGCTGGTCTCCCCCGCCGATTTGTGGACTTACGACGACGGGATACTGCCGTCGAGTTTTCCGATCGTCACCAGAAAACTTAACAGCGTTGATGATGGTTGTCTACTAACCCTGCCAAGGCGCAAGATTGACGGATGCTGCCTTCTTCCGGCCCAGTGTATCGCCGGGACCAAACCTTGAGACAGATCGTGGGGTCAAGAGCGGTCTCCAATGTACGGGTGTGATGTGTCGGGTACTTCGACGGTAGCCACAAACCTGTGAAAGAAATTGCCATTGCACAGAAAACGCATAAGCGCGTGCACCTTGGTAGTGTCAACATTTGTGAGTTTACCTTGATTTCTTGGTTTCAACACACACGCGAACCGCCAAATTAACGATAGGGAATCTAACTGGGTTTTTATTCTGTTTGAGAAAGGAACGAATTTACATTTTGATGAAGAATTTCAAGTTACATTTAAATTTACCAAACTAAACACAACACGGCGCGAACTGAAATCGAACCACTCTTGCCTCTTCCACTGATAAGTTCAAAGTGGTTTATTGGGCTTTGAGAATCCTCAGAATAACCGCGGTTTGTACATCTTCGTTAGCGGATCTGACGCATTTTCCACGAAGTGGATAATAGCGATAGTTCCGAATTCGCATTGATCAACCCGAACTTCCCCAGTCGCATGATCGCATCTCATTTCTGCGAACGACCCCAATCAAACCAACCCACCGCCAGACCAGTCATCAGAGCGAAACAGAGCATTCTCCCGAAAGATTAACGCGGTCATGAACTTTGTAAAGGTCGATGGCCTCTTTCGGTAACCCAAACAAACACCCCATCGGCTGCGACGCCAGGCAAAGCAGAAAGCAATTGGCGCGTACTAAGAACGGCGGGAAATCAGATGCTGTGGCTTAGGGCAAATCTCTTACTTAGAGCTTTTTCATCATAAAGGGATGATTCGATTTTGTGAACCTCTTTTAATATCGTTTCGTATATTTATTATATTAAATTTTAATACAAGAATCTATAAACATTATTATTAAAGATCATTAACCTACTAACTATTATTTACAAAAATATCTATTCTAATTCTGTACTCGTTACATCATTCCCCCCTAAAAATACGAAAATTTGATTGGAATAAGAAATCCAATCAAATTTTCGTAGGCCATATAAGTCTCATTCAAAAAAATTATTGGAAACTTTCGGGGTCATATATGGTCATCGCCAACGATGTTGGCTCCTTCTCTATTTCCAGTACCTTAACCATCACGGATAAGGCCTGCTACTGACTATCATCAACTTTCGTCTCCAGTCTCCAGCGAAAATTTATTAACAATTTCTGAACTACGACTTCAAAGGCCAATAGAAAAAAAAAACTAAACTATAATAAGTAGTGTATTAATGCAATGACCAGAAAACCAGAAAGAACGTTGAACATTAGTTTTTGATGGCTGACGGACTCCATTCACCCTTCTCAATCATACATCCCATTCTAACCAACATTTATAAGACCCACTACACATAACTGGCTTCAACTCAAAGGTGTCGACGAACCTTGAGCGAGCACACAAATAAACGACTGGAACATTATTTTCTACACCTGGACGTACCGATTAACGAAAATAATATTCACGAAATTATTCACCTATGTGAAACACGAAAACCGCGAGTCCAGTTTGCCGTCCTGCCCCCAGCACATAGCGAGATTATAGGACCCAAACTCTCCTCACAAAAATAAACAAACTGTTTCTATCCGCAATTCGCTCCACAGAGTAACGACTCCGCGATTTTTGCTTATTGCGACCTCGAAACGAAAAGTTTTCCTTAAAAGAATTTAATTTTACCCACCGGACATTACCCGATAATAAAATATTCTTCAAGAACATAATTACACGAAAACAAACTCATTCATGCACCCCTCACATACTCTATATACCCTAGAATCCAACTACGCGCCCTGTCAGAACGCGAGCCGGTCTATCATTCATACAAGTTCCGTCCCATCTTAACGAAACGTCAAACAGAGAAGTAAAGTGAGAAAAAAAAATATAGTGTGTGCGCTACGGGGTTATTCCGACGGAAAAATCGATCGGAATCGTGAAAATTTCGATCTAAATAGTGTTGAATTGGTGAAAAAAACGGCGACTGATGGATTAACCGGAGCCCGAATTAGGAGAGTAAAACCAGTATTCGTTCCTTATTGGGTGTAAAGTTGTTCTTTTTTTTTTTTAGGTTAGACTGCAGTCTAGGTAACCCGCTAGCGTGAGTACGACACTAATAAAAACTGTATGCCGCTCCCGGCTTATCAACCCCTGCAGTGGACTATGTTGTGGACTGAGGTATGAGGATGTCAAAAACCGATCAGAAAAGGCGTTTGTTACTATGGGCTGTTGGCTCCTTCAGGAATAGACCACCGAGTAGGACTATTAGAAAGCATACGAGAAACGGTTGTCGATCCACTTGAACGCTAAGGTCGTTGCTACGTGGGATACTTGCGCGCTAGATAAATGAATCAGATATCTGTTTATAAACGGAAACTAATTTTGTGATTTGTTTACGTAGGGAGCATTTACCGTGCAAATGCATGTTGTGCATCGATGGACAAGTATCCCCACAGAAGGCAGGGAGTATGCCAGTAAACTGATTGACGATTGGCAAACATTCCATTTAAAGAAAAAAATTGTGTTTGGAGAACCGTGAGTTTTATATGAAACTAACCCTAAAACTAGGTACTAATATTATCGTAAGTGCTAGGAGGCTAAAGACTAATAAACTAAACTACTATTTACAATATATCCTTACAACGATTATTTACATACGTGTCGCGATCTCTTCGGTTTTCTTTGTTGTCGCGAAGAAAACCGCTTTTCCGTGTCGGGGTATTCGCGTATCGCGAGCTCTTTCGGTTTTTCCCTAAATTTGTTAACGCGTTTTAAACCAATCCCGGTACACTCAAGAACAGATATGTTCGTGTTTCTGTCCGAGTTCTTCGAGATTGTGTTAAAAGAAGTATGACCCTTAATGGTGTTTTTTTTTTTTGTAATCTGGTCTCCCCTTTTTAGAGGTACATAGCTGAAAAAAATTACCTTACTTTAAAAACCTGCTCAAACCGTTTAATTTTGTTTACACTATCTGGACGGGTGAAACTTTTTTAGTTTATTGGCGAAGTAGACCCCAAGTCTATTCCCCGTTAGATCCTCCACCTCATAAGTGTGAGAACCCAGCACTTTGCGGACTACTGCTGGTTCATATTTAGGGGCCAGCTTTTTGCAATACCCTTTTCCCTTATCCGATAGGTCGAAGACCTGTTTGAGCACCTTCTCTCCGACCGTATAGGTTGCACATTGTGAGTTGGACCGAAGGTTATAGGTTTTGGCGTGTTTTTGGTATGCTGTAGCCAAGTTAGCTTTTACTTCTTCGAAAAGTGCTTTTCGTCGCGTGGATACCTCCTTCCCCTCTTCGTCCTGTTGTTGATAATTATCGCGTACGATGCTATATTCGCGGCCGTCCGATATTTTATTTCGGCCGAATACGACGAAGTACGGGTTGTACTTTGTAGAATTGTGCACAGCATTTCTTATTGCATCTGCAATTTCCTGAATGTCGTCTGCCCAGTGATTGTGATTTTTCTTAAGTGTGGCTCGAATGGCGGTAGTGATCACCCTGTTCACTCTCTCGGTGTTATTCACCTGGGGATGGTAGGCAGGCGTCAACCAATGTGACACGTTATACGATTTGAGTAGATCTCTGAACGATTTGGAGACGAACTGTGAACCGTTATCCGTCAATAAAATTTCTGGAACACCAAACAGTCGGAAGATCATGTTTTCCACGAAATCTACCAACGAGCTCGCCTTTGCTTCTCGAAATGGCTGGACCAAGATAAACTTACTAAACACGTCGGTGGCAACAAGAAGACAGGTGTTTCGATTCCTTCCCGATGGTGGTAATGGGCCTATATAGTCTAGAGTCACGAATTGCCACGGGTATTCGACTGGCTTCTGGGCTCCCATTGGCGGTGTGACGTTAACGTTCCCCGACTTGCTTGTCTGGCATCGCAGACATTCTTGGCAGAATGAGTGAATGTCGTTGGTCATTTTGGGCCAATAGAAGTGCTCTTTCACGGTGGCCAAGGTCTTTTCAAAACCGAAGTGCGCCTTGTCATGCTCCCTACGGATGATTTCTCTTCTCTCGTTCTTCGGAGGGTAGTACTTCCAAGCAAACCGTGCGTCGCTTTGTCTATTTTTGGTTCTCACGTATTGGAATATCTTTCCGTCAATAACTTTTTTCTCGCTGTGTTTCTCCGGCTTCGCCCTTATGTTGTCCAATAGCTGTTCATACTCTGGGTCGGTAGACAGTAAGGCTATAGTATCGATCGTGGTTGAACGCGATAAGCAATCTGCTAACACGTTTGCTTTTCCCTTGCGATAGAGAAGTTCGAAGTCGTATGCTTGGATACGTAGGGCCCATCGGAGTAGCTTAGCGTTTCCAGTCTCCGTACCCAGGTTGAACAGCCATAACAGGCTTCTGGCGTCTGTCACTACCCGGAATTTCGTTCCCTCAACGTAATGTCTGAAATGCTGGATGGCCGATAATACTCCGAGACATTCCTTTTCCACTGCCGAATAGCGACGTTGTGTTCGGTTTAGTTTCTTACTAAAATAACTTATAACGCGATTTTCTCCTTCCTGTTCTTGTAATAGTGCTGCTCCAATTGCCCTGTCGGATGCATCGGACTCGATGGTGAATGGCCTCGAAAAGTCTGGATTCGCTAGTATCGGTGCAGAAGTTAAGACCGACTTCAATTCGTTAAAGCCTTCTTCGGCTTCTCTTGTCCAAGTGAAGCGCCGGTTCTCTTTTGTCAGCAAGTCGGTGATCGGGGCCGTAATTCTGCTGTAGCCCTTGATGAATCGCTGGTAAAACCCTGCTAATCCCATTAGTCTTCGTATGTCTTGTTGACTTTTGGGGCGGGCATAGTCTAGAATGGGTTGAATGCGACTGCTGTCTATTGTCACACCGTTTTCATTTAGGAGATAACCTAAATACATGACCTGTTTCCGACAAAATCTTGATTTATCGAGTGAAATGGTTAGGCCTGCCTTCTGGAGTCTCTCCGCCACAATATTTAGTAGTTTTAGATGGTCTTCAAATGTTTCCGTTGCTATGACTATGTCATCCAGATAAACGAAAACCCTTGGTTCTAAATCCGAGCCTAATGCTTTGGCCATCAGTCGTGACATCGTAAATGGAGCATTCACTAATCCAAACGGAAGGACTTTGAACCGGAAGACTCCTTCAGCTGTACGGAATGCCGTTAGGTTCCGACTTTCCTCTTTCAGTGGGATCTGAAAGTAGGCGTCTTTGAGGTCTATCACTGAGAAATATTTTGCCTTTCCCAATCGTCGGAATATGTCTTGCATATTTCGCATTGGGTAGGTATCTTTGATTGTTAGTTTGTTTATCTTTCTAGAGTCCAAGCATACCCTAACTTTACCGTTCTTTTTTAATACCGGTACAAGGGGATTAGTCCATTCTGAATAACACTCTTCGACTGCATCCAACATCTTGAACCGTTCCACCTCCGCCTTCACTGCTTTCTGAATGTACGGGGAACATCTGTACATAGGTGGATTGCGAGGAACCGCCCCGTCTTGTAGCTTTATCTCGTGTTCTATTAGGTGTGTTCTTCCCAGTTTGCCCGTGGAAGTCAATGCGAAACTTCTTACGGCATTGGCCAGTTGTTTGTGTTGCTCCGTTGTAAGGTCATGTTCCGTTTCTATATTGTCTGGATCTGGCGTTGAATCGGTTGGCCCTTCGTATATCGGAATGTCGAGGGTTTCGTCAAACTCTTCTGTTTTATCATCCTCTGGTAAAGTATTCGCCGGTTCGATGGTAAAGCATATCAACGGTTCTAGCTCTGGTTTAATTAGTTCTAATTCTTCTGGTCCTCTCCCCAAGTCAATCATAGGCCTTGTTTTGAATGAATCCCAAAAGTCTGTTCCCAATATCAATTTCCTCGATATTTCAGGTACCACAATCGTGGGAATTACCTTTGTTACCCCTTTAAAGGTAAACGGAATATTGAGTAGTCCGAGACACCTGTGATTCGTTCCATCCGCAGTGGAAACTCGAATCGAAGCTGGCTGTATTTTTAAACCGTATCTTTCAACTAGTTCTAATGAGTTTAGTACGCTGATCCCTGCCCCGGAATCTAAAAGGGCTTCCAGTTCCGTCTCAAATACTTTTACTTTAAGATGTGGGCATCTACTTGCTCGAATTTTAACGTGGTACACCTGTAATAGTGGATCGTAGTTTAGGTTGTGTTTAATTGGGTCGGGAATTGCGTTTTTCGCCGGGGTGATCGAATTCCCTGCCTCCCACCCCTTTATTCGTTTCCCTGCTGTACTCGTTCCGTTTTGGGACCTGAGCACCGTTCGCAGTTACGAATTGTACGTCCCAAACTGCCGCAACCGTAGCAGAAAATCAGCCTTGGCTTCTTGCATTGTCTCCATCCGTGCCCCTCGTCTTGACAATTCCAACACTTCATAGGGACAGATTCTTGATTGGGTCTAATCCCGTAGGTTTGTTGCTGTTCTCTAGGCTGCCTCGGGCTGTACGGTCCTCTTGGGTTTCTATCGATGCGGCTTCCTATCACGTTTAGTGTGGCTGAATGCTCACTGTCAAATTCGCTGTCTTCTGCCTCGATTTGATTGATTGGTCTTCGAACTAGGTTGTCATTTGCCGAATGTTGCATCTGTGGATCCGCAGCATCAATGCGATGATTAAGCATGATCAGGTGTTGCAAATCGTTAACTTCTACGATAGAGATTTTAGACCTGTAGTGTTGTCGCATGTTATCCCAAATCACTTCGAATTTCCTCCGTCTTGATAGTGGTTTGGATAACATGCGGTTCAATTTATCTATTTCAGATACGAAGGCAACGAATTGTTCCCCTCGTAGTTGTTTTCGTTCTTGTATCCTAGACCTTATCCCCTGATCTTTGTTAGGATTTCCGAACCGGTAGGTGATGCTGGTTTCGAAAGCCTCCCATGTGTCCAACTCGTCGACGTATGTGAAGAACCAGTCCGCTGCCGATCCTTCGAGTAGCATGTGTATGTCTCGCAGTAGTGTTTGCTTCGAGACTCCCTCTCGTTCGGCCAACTTTCTTGCCTTGTAAAGAAAGTTTTCTACCGTCGTGGACCTTGACTCACCTGTGAAACGCAACTTCCATTTTTCTACACGTCCCTGCCCCTCATTTCGTCTCCTGTGTTGCTGTCTACGTTGGGGTGGACCAGGATAGCACCATGAGTGCCTTGATCGCTGGCTTCCGTGGCTTGAATATAAATCATCTACCCTGCTTTTGCTCCACGTCCGTTCGTGTTGTTCAGAGTCGTTTCCGCTGGAATCAGTATCTTGATCTAGTTCCGAAAAACCTGGTTGTAAATACGGTGTTGGTAGCATCCGATGCTGACTGTTGTTGTTTTTCTTCTCCGCAATTTCACAGACGGGTCTTATGTGGTGCTGATTTTCCCAGTCGGTAGTTTCTGGCGATCTGTTCTCTGTGTTTCGTACGTTGTTGGCTTTAACCTGCTCCATTAACTCCGCTAGTGTCTTTTGCATATCTGCCCATTCCTGCCTCGACACCGTAATCGTGTCCGCAATCACTGGGGTTTGTTTTGGAATAGCCCCCTTCGATGTGTTTGTTGGATTATTGGGAACGGGCTCGCTAGTTTGTTGCTTACTTAGTCCGCTTACACCCCTCGGAAGCACGTTCAGGCGGTCCAGTTGCATTGGCGCCCAACGTGGGGCCGAGGGGTGTAAGCGGGTGATTTATGCGCCACTCTCGATGAGAGACCACCCGCCAGATGTGTGGCTGCCCGGCCTTTTGAGACTTCTCGGGAGAAGGTTCCGGTTTCCCTCTTTGTAGGGTGGAAGCAAGCTAGCCGACCAAAAGCGCGTCCGAGTCGCGCGTGTCATACAAACTACGTCACGTCCGAAATGTTCAATGCGATCTCAGTCCGAAAACGATATTCTCACACGGTCGTAATCATCACGGGCAAAGTCTAACTCCCCAAATTAACCAATCGGCAGAAAACTTGAGAGTGGTTCCGGTAGGTCTCAGGGCCAACCTCCCCAGTAAAAACAAAATACAACAAAAAACTACAAACGAGACGGAACTCTGGACTTGAAAAGCTTCATCAATCTGAAAATTGGAGAACTACATCAAATCACAAAAAAAGGTTTTTACAAAGTCACAAATCCAACATTTATTGGCCTTTATCGGTTTTCCCGATCATGTTCTCTGTTCACTCTGCGCTAGCTAGCTATTTTCATTCTTTCACCTTTCCCTCATCTATCCTAACTGGCGATTTTTTTTATTGTCTGCGGTGCGTGCTTTCGGTGTTCATTGTTCACCTCACTTGCCTCTTATCTCATTGTGCAAAATCACTTGGCAATTTCTTTAATTATTATATATATATCGATATGCAAATTCGACGGTAGGGTAAGGCCGTCAATAGTGACCCCATGCGCATGGACTTCACAACAAATATATATGTACTCACGACCTAGGATTTACGTGTTGGCGGGAGACGGCGATTCCTACTGGTGCTACTGATGATGACGATGATGATGCTAACGATGCGACGCGATGCTGCGACGAGTGCGTTTCCCTCGATCGAGCTGAACGGGCGACGCTGGTCTCCCCCGCCGATTTGTGGACTTACGACGACGGGATACTGCCGTCGAGTTTTCCGATCGTCACCAGAAAACTTAACAGCGTTGATGATGGTTGTCTACTAACCCTGCCAAGGCGCAAGATTGACGGATGCTGCCTTCTTCCGGCCCAGTGTATCGCCGGGACCAAACCTTGAGACAGATCGTGGGGTCAAGAGCGGTCTCCAATGTACGGGTGTGATGTGTCGGGTACTTCGACGGTAGCCACAAACCTGTGAAAGAAATTGCCATTGCACAGAAAACGCATAAGCGCGTGCACCTTGGTAGTGTCAACATTTGTGAGTTTACCTTGATTTCTTGGTTTCAACACACACGCGAACCGCCAAATTAACGATAGGGAATCTAACTGGGTTTTTATTCTGTTTGAGAAAGGAACGAATTTACATTTTGATGAAGAATTTCAAGTTACATTTAAATTTACCAAACTAAACACAACACGGCGCGAACTGAAATCGAACCACTCTTGCCTCTTCCACTGATAAGTTCAAAGTGGTTTATTGGGCTTTGAGAATCCTCAGAATAACCGCGGTTTGTACATCTTCGTTAGCGGATCTGACGCATTTTCCACGAAGTGGATAATAGCGATAGTTCCGAATTCGCATTGATCAACCCGAACTTCCCCAGTCGCATGATCGCATCTCATTTCTGCGAACGACCCCAATCAAACCAACCCACCGCCAGACCAGTCATCAGAGCGAAACAGAGCATTCTCCCGAAAGATTAACGCGGTCATGAACTTTGTAAAGGTCGATGGCCTCTTTCGGTAACCCAAACAAACACCCCATCGGCTGCGACGCCAGGCAAAGCAGAAAGCAATTGGCGCGTACTAAGAACGGCGGGAAATCAGATGCTGTGGCTTAGGGCAAATCTCTTACTTAGAGCTTTTTCATCATAAAGGGATGATTCGATTTTGTGAACCTCTTTTAATATCGTTTCGTATATTTATTATATTAAATTTTAATACAAGAATCTATAAACATTATTATTAAAGATCATTAACCTACTAACTATTATTTACAAAAATATCTATTCTAATTCTGTACTCGTTACAATCTTTCAATTCAATTCTGGAAGCAGCCCGTGGTCATGGCATACCTTCAAGTATCACAAATTGGATACACGCAATGCTTAGTAATCGATTTCTTTGTTCATCGCTTCGGCAAGCAGAGATTAGAAAGCTAAGTGTCTGTGGGTGTCCTCAAGGTGGTGTACTATCCCCAAATTTATGGAACCTAGTCGCTGATGGTTTGTTAAGGAAACTAAATAACCTTGGATTTCCGACTTATGGTTTTGCTGACGATTATCATATATTGATAACCGGTATAAGCATTACAACTCTCTTTGATTTAATGCAGCAAGCCCTGCGATCTATTGAACAATGGTGTTGTCAGGTTGGATTATCTGTAAATCCGGGCAAAACATCAATGGTGCTTTTCACTCATCGTAGGATAATCACAGGAGCTCGTCCGTTACAGTTCTTCGGTTCAGAGGTCACTGTGGTCGATCAAGTTAAATACGTCGGGGTTATTCTTGATTCAAAACTGCATTGGTCTGCTCACATTAACTTCAGAATTAAAAGAGCTTGCATGGCTTTCGGCCAATGCAGACGAGCTTTTGGAAAATCATGGGGACTCTAACCCAGATACATTCATTGGATCTACACAACTATTGTTAGACCAATTTTAGCATATGGATGTCTTGTATGGTGGCAGAAAGGAGAAGTCGCGACAGTTCAGTCAAAGCTAAATCGTCTTCAAAGGATGGTCCTAATGGCGATGACAGGAGCATTCACGACAACTCTTACTGCTGCTCTAGAGGCGCTACTGTGCATTAAACCACTACATGTGTTCCTAAAACAAGAAGCATTATCTTGTGCATACCATCTTAAGGTTACAGGGCTTTGGAACAGTAACCCATTAGATTATGCTACTAGCCACACTCGCTTGTGGTCTCAAATGGTTACGTGGGATGAGTATTTACTCGCTCCTAGTGACCTAACTCTCACATGCAGTTTTCCTTTCAAAACATTCAATGTGAGCTATCCTCTTCGTGAGGAATGGTTGTCTGGTTGTCTGGAACGACAACTTGATGAACACAGAGTTTGTTATACGGACGGTTCTCTGTTGAATGGTCGTGCTGGTGCTGGTGTCTACTGTTGTGAAATGAGGCTGGAGCAGTCTCATTCACTTGGTAGATACTGTACAGTGTTCCAAGCAGAAATCTACGCGATTCTGTGTGGAGTACAATCGGCACTTCGGCAGAGGATCTGTGGTAAACGAATTTATTTTTGTTCCGACAGTCAGGCAGCCTTAAAAGCACTCAGTTCGAATGACTCACGGTCGAATCTAGTGATCGCATGTCGAACTCAAATTGAAGAACTCAGCATTTCAAATGATGTTTACTTCTTATGGGTACCCGGCCATTCTGGTATTACTGGAAATGAATGGGCTGATGAGTTGGCTAGAGCTGGTGCAACGAATGATTTCGTTGGTCCAGAACCAGCTTTGCCACTTTCAACTAGTTGGATAAAGCACAAGATTCGTTCTTGGGCTGCATCCAAACATGCCAGCTACTGGCGCAGCTTGCAAATTTGCGCTCAGACAAAAGCATTTCTACCAGATTTAAATCTGAAAATGTCAAAGTGTCTACTGTATTTCTCCAAGCATCATTGCAGTATTCTTGTCAGAGCTCTGACTGGACATTGCAAACTCAATTATCACATGGCTACTATTCAACGTGCTGAGTATTATTCGTGTGATTTATGTGAATGCGATTACGGTACTTCATATCATCTGATATGTAACTGTCCCGCATTGACGCAGCTACGTATCCGGGTTTTTGGTTCTCCATACATGGTTGAGTCTGTGTATGCGGAGCTAAAATTAAAGGATATTTTCTCGTTTCTCACCCAATCAGAAAGGTTAATCGTTCTTCTTGGAGTGAATGAATCCTTTCTGTATTCACCTTAAATAGGGTTTAGCAGATTGTTTGCATCCTTTGGGGGGGTACCGAATTTACTTCTGCTCGTACATACTGCGAATCGTTCTGCATTCTTCCGGGAGTGCAGAATTGTGTCGCTTTTATAAGATCTCTAAATCCTCTCGGGGGTTGGAGGTTTTATTAACAGCAGACTGTTCGGGACCTCGTAGAGGTTCAGAATTTACTTCTGCTTTCACTAAATGTGTTCCCCAGCAGATTGTTCAGCATCCCTTAGGGGTGCAGAATTTACTTCTGCTTTTATGTGTTTTTGTGTCGTCAATTTTCCCATCCTCCTAGTCCAACCTTACCATTTTCTTTCAATCCTTCCTTCTTATATATCGGGAAAATGATGCTAAAAACAAATTGATGGCAAGGCACAAATCTCCAAATATCAAGGGGAACGCGCCATTTGAGCCAATTTGTTCTGAGTTTTTGGGTCAGTTTAGGATTTTTTTACGGTTTTTATTTGGCCACTTTTAATGACGGTGTACCATTTACCACACTTTACCGTATAACTGCGGAACCGGCAATCGGATCCGCATGTCATTCAGGAATTGCACATGAGACCACGAGATCTTTCATTTAAATATAAGTGTTCAGCCATCTCCGAGAAAACCTATTGAGATTATTTGACACATACATACAACCAATTTTAGTTATACTGGTTTCCAGCTCCCGGTTCCAGAAGTACCGGAAATAGTAGTCGAAAACTCAGAAACGGAACCCTCTTAATTTTCTTTGAAACATTTGACTCCATCTGACTGTAGTGTGCATGAAATATTACCTTATATTATATCGATGAACTATTTTTAATCTTATATTGCTTGAAGGCACACGCAGTCCTCAGTAGATCGAAAGATGAAATAAGTCTTTAAATCATCGGCATACGCTAATTTTCATCCAGGTCTTAGAATTTGTAATATGTCGTTGAAATACAGAATGAACAGCAAAGGACCTAGGTTGCTTCCTTGGGGTACTCCGGACGATTTAGAGAAACTGGAGGATTTAGTTGAGCCAAGCTTAACACGTAGAGTTCTGCAAGTAAAGTATGATCTCAACCAATTAGTTATACGCTCTAAGATCCCTAGCTTAGATAACTTAGATAACATGTTGATTGTTCAAAATATAGCATTTAACTTTAGCAAGGAGAGCAGAGAACGATAATTTCAAACATTTTAGATGCGGCTGAGAGACTTGTAATGCCACGATAATTTGCAACATTCCGTTTATCTCCTTTTTTAAAAACAGGAACAATAAACGATTGTTTCCAAATCGCCGGGAATCGAGATTCAACAAGTGACTGGGTATAAATTCTACACAATGGCTCGGCAAAAGCTTCAATATTACGGAAAAACACGACGGAAGATATACCATCCGGATCGGGCGTGAACGTACTCTTAAGCTTCCGAGCAGATTCCCTAACCATATCTAGTGTAACATCAAAATCAACCAGATTATCAGGAACATCCAATACTACCAAGTCAATTTCACCGATGAAAAATGATTGCTAAACAATTCGCATTTCTCCGTACTTTTTGATGATTCAGTATCGTGTAAAAATATACTCGTTGGGACCAAAGAACACTTTCTCGTTGAATTAACGTAGTTCCAGAACTTTTTGGGGTGTCGCCTTAATCTATCTTAATCTTATCTCATTGGATGATAAACGATGTCTACGTAACCGTCGCTGTGAGGCATTACGTTTTCGTTTTAATGATCGCAATAATGATGTACTCCAAGCAGGAGAAATACTTGGCCGACGAATCGGTACATTTGTGTTCATCCAGTTATTATGCACAGCACAAAACGTTTCAGCCATTTCGTCAGTGTTTTTCCCATTAAATAAAATCACCCAATCAATTACGGTTAGTGCTGTAAAAACCATATCAAAATCGATTTTATTGTAGTCCAACGGCATCTCTTCACCAACAGTGTCGCTTCTTAGAAGCTGCAAACGGTGTGCTAATCACCAACGCCGGATGATGACGATCAATTGATAGGAGCGGAGAGACGAAACACGTAATATCAACTGTCACATCCTGGGAACAAGAGATCAGTTCGAGTGTGCGATCTAAGTGGTTGCGAGTAGGATTCATCTGTCGTAGATTGAAAAAGTCCATACTATCTACTAGTAACGAGGAAGCTGTGGGCAAGGAGATAGAATTATTAGGTTGAAGTCCATCGTCATCCAACCCCCAGGATAATCTGGGCTGGTTATAATCACCACATATCAGAACGTTCTCAGAACCGAATTTGATTAGCTCATTGACTGAATGAATATGCGCACTCATCACATTGACATCATTACTAATATCGGGGGGAATATAAATAGCACAAAACAGCAGTCGCTTACGTCCCATTGACATCGACACGCACACTTGCTCAATGGTTTCTCCCATAGTAACGTTGACAATTGACCTGATGAAACGATTGTGTACAGCAATCAATACTCCACCAAACCGTGATACTTGGCTGTTCCGATTGTTACGATCACAACGATGCACATTGTACGCCCTGCCAAACAGTTGCGATGAGTTTATTGCTGCATCGAGGCCAGTCTCGATCAAAATAATCACATCGAAATTGCTTTCAAGTGCGTTACAATAAAATTCATCAATTTTACTTCGTTGTCCTCGAACATTCTGGTAGTATATCCGAAGACGGCAATCATCACCAGCTGAAAACTGCGACAAAGAAGCATCAAATCCGGAAATATTGGGAATAGTATAATACTCGCCTTTGGTGGAAACCCCCCGCCGAGAATAGTTATCATGGTTGGAGCAAACCTTAGTATCTCCATCGTTCACAGATAGATGACCAATAGTGTTAGTAAAAAAGTAAAAAAGTGACCATAAACTTAGACTCAAATAAAAAGGTCAACGTCTAAAAAATAGACTGTTTTGACCTTTGTTCGGATCTAACTTTCGGTTCCGGAACAACTGGGTGAGATATGTTCAAAATTTTAAACCGTCATTCAGAGCGAAAATGAAAAAAGCGAAGAATTCCTATTATTTGTTTGGGGTCTCGTAGCACAGAGTGTGCTGGTAGAGGAACGATCACGTGTAGATTACTGCCCAAAGCGCCTTCTCCAAAGGTGTTATCGAAGATGGTTAAATCAATTTTCTTAAACTTTGATACAAATGAAAGGTCTTAGTATCATACAAAGTTCCTAAATTCCAGTTGTATATGACTTCCTGAATATCACTTTTCTCGATTTTAACCATCTAGTATTCAACAGAGAGGTCTTTAGATGCCATAAGTATATCCCTAATTTTTATTCAGTTCACACATCCGGTTCCAAAGATCAATTTCAATTTCAAGAGTGTTTTTGTCATAAGTAACAAGTAACATAAGTAACGAATCCTTTAAACTGGCTAAGAAATTTCTCTAGTTTACAAATCCAGATGTCCAAAGATGATCAAATAAACTCATATGAGATCTTCATGAAATAAAACACAAATTACTGATAGTACTTCAAAACTGGTTCCCAAACTACCTGGATACCTGGATGGCTACAACGTGCCTTAACGCCAGTGCCGGGCGTATTTTAGAGCTCCATCTTCGTCGGTCTTGAGCTATAGTTCTCCAGTTCGCCCGAACGGTACTCAGGTCCTCTTCCACTGCATACAGCCAGCGCGTTCGTGGTCTTCCACGAAGTCGCCGGCCTCTACCTGGTTATCTACTGAATACTATTTTCGCAATTCTTTCTTCCGGCATTCGCATTAAGTGCCCAGCCCACTGAAGTCTGCCGTATTTTATGCGCTTAATAATATTCGCTTCTCTATATACTTGATACAACTCGTGATTCATGCGTCTGCGCCACACACCATTTTTTTGTTTCCCACCGAGTATTGTTCGCAGCACTTTGCGTTCAAAAACTCCGAAAGCGTTCCGGTCTATCTCCCGTAACGTTCACTCTTCGTGTCCGTATAGAGCCACCGGAAGGATCAGTGTCTTATAAAGAGCGAATTTCGTTTTTGTTTGCAGGTCGCGTGACCTCAGCTGGTTACGTAATCCATAAAAGGCCCTATTCGCAGCTGCAATACGTCTTTTCACTTCACGGGAAACATCATTGAGACTTGTCACAAGTTTCCCATCCCCATCAATCACTATCTCAGCACCAACACCATTAGACCTGCCCTTGTCTCTACTCGCAACCATATACGGAAGGTTCCCAAACTACTTTATCTTTCAGTCGTAGACCACGCGGATCTCTGCTGTATACAGGAGGCGTCTCCATTCAACTTGTTTCATAGCTGTTCGCCGCCAGCCTCGGTAGCTACGAAGGGTCCGTATGTCGTCCTCAACTTGATCGATACATCTTGCCCGTGGCGCGCTTCTTCTTATATCGGTCGGATCATTATCGAGGATCATTTTAACCGGGTTGTTCTTCTAATTTTTAACAGCATGTCCGGCACACCGTAACCGCCCGACCTTGGCCGTTTGGACGAGGGTTGATCCTCCCAGCAACTGGTGCAGTTCATGGTTCATTCGCCATCTCCACGTACCGTCTTCCATCCGCACTTCGCCAGAAATGGTTCGCAACACCTTCCGTTCAACAATACCCAGTGCACGTTTATCCTCCACAAGCATTGTACAGGACTCATGCCCGTAGAGGATAACCGGTCTAATCAGCGTTTTGTAGATAGTTAACTTCGTACGACGGCGAATTTTGCTCGATCGAAGCGTCCTGCGCAGTCCAAAGTAAGCACGATTTCCTGACAATACGCGTCTCTGAATTTCTCTGCTGGTGTCATTATCGGCAGTCACCAGTACACGAACTCGTGGACCATTTCGATTTCATCACCGCCAATCAGAACTCGTAATGGGAGGCTGACATTATCTTCTTTCGAGCACCTGCCTTTCATGTTCTTTGTCTTAAGCACATTGTTGTCTAGTCCGATCCGCTTGGCCTCAGCTTTCAGTTCGAAGCAATGTTGAATAGCAGACACGGAAGGCCATCACCTTGCCGTAGCCCTCTGCGAGTTTCGAAGGGACTCGAGTTTATCACCGATACTCGAACAACGCACATCACTCGACCCATCGTAGTCTTGACCAATCGTATCAGTTTATCCGGGAATCCGTAGTCGTGCATGATTTTCCATAGCTGATCTCGATCGATTGTGTCGTAGGCTGATTTGAAATCGATGAATAAGTGATGTGTGGGCAAATTGTATTCGCGGCACTTTTGTAACAACTAACGGATGGCGAACATTTGAATGCTACTATTGCTTGCTTGAATGCTACTATTGAATTGTGGATCTAGTTCAAAAATCAAATGGTTGTAATTTCGGGTTCCGGAAATGTAATGGTACGACGTAACAGACAGAACGCGTTGTATTTTTACCGTCCAATTTTTCCAGAGATGGCTAGGCCGATTTCGACAAGTCTGGGCTAGTTTAAAAGCTTAGATGTTTAGTAACAAATTGTTACTTTTCAGACCTATTATATACATGACCTATTATATACATGATTTCTGAACCAAAAACAACAACACTACCTAAAAATGTCGCAAAATAAATATATCCATCCTAATATCGTTTTTATGTTTTAGCGTGTATAAATAAAAAGCTGTCATTTATTCAATTTATTCAAGCAGTAGATCAAACGGTTATTGTCTCTTTTGGGCTGGCTGTGGATCTAAACATTTACTTTGATTTCTTTTCAAAATGCCGAATAACGCTTAAGCTCCGGCGAATATCTGTCAAAAAATGATAGAGCATCATAAATATTGAAAAAGCTTCATTTGAAGTCGCTGAGATTGTTCTGTTTCGCAAGAATACCGTAACAAAAATCTTAAATAGGTTCAAAAAGTGTGGTTAGGTAGTGGTCGAAAAGAACCCCTAAACAAAACTACTCCGACGATAGACAGGGTTATTTTAAGGAAGATGAAGCAAAGCCGAGTATTATCTGCGCCTAAATTGACTAGGCAACTGGATGATGCGCCCGGTATCGAAGTGTCACAACAAACAGTAAAGAACCTGTTACACGAACATCGTTTAAAGGATAGAGTTGAAGCCATGGCTGTCAGTAAAAAAATACCGAAAAGTTTTTTTGGTCAGACGAGACTAAAATTTTGCGATTTGGTTCTGATGGTATCACATGAGAATTGAGATTGTCAAAGAAAGTCTGAAGAAGCAGTGTTCGAAACCTGCAGTAAAACATGGTGGAGGTTTGATTTACAGTAATATCAGTACTTAAGAAACTCGTTTTTAAATTTGTTTAAATTGTCAGGAAGCCTCTGCATTTGGTGCTCAATGGCATTCGTTGTTCCCGGAGAGCTTGAGTTCATCAATGGAATAATGACAAAGGAATTTTATTGAGCATACAGAAGCGAAACCTACCAACAAGTTACGGAAATTAAAAGGTAGGTCGCAAATACACATTTCAGCAATATTCCAAAGCATACCTCGAAATTGATACCAAATTGATGCAAAGAACGCAAAATCAACGTTTTGGAATGACCGGCACAATCCCCTAACCTTAATCAGATAGAATATCTATGGTCTGTACTGACGACAAATATCCTGCAGCGTCAGCCGAGAAGTGTGTGTGTGTGTTTAACCTATCCCAAGTCCCACTGTCTAGCAGCGGTTTACAGAAAAAAGATGTTTCCATGTGTTTTGTTTACACATGCAAAAAACTTTAGTCCATGACTCAGGGAGGTTCAATCGAATTCCGATGACCCATTTCATATATATATTTCATATCGTGTTCGGAAGTCACCGTTCCATCGGCCAGCCCCGCGTAAATGAAATGTTTGCATCAAATGGATTCAAACATTACAAAAAGAAAGTCTTGCAATTGGCAAGCAATCGACGCGTATCTAGATTATGTTCTTGAGTTTTTTTTATGAATATTTAACATTTTCTAATCTTACCAATGCTCGAGTTTTCATTCAATGTTTCATTTCTTACCGTATCGAAACTTTCCAACCATTCAGTCTTCTGAACCAGCCAATTACACCCTTAGAGCATCAGGAATCAGAACAAATTGGCTCAAATGGCACGTTCCCCTTGATATTTGGAGATTTGTGCCAAACGGTGAGGCATGAGATAGGAACTTGCGAGCACTTAGTTATCTAACAATTTGACGACCTCCAGCAGCGTCAGCCGAGAAGTGAACGAAAATTAAGGTAAGTTATTAAACAAGCAGGTTATCAACTGTTTGAACAGTTATAGTTTGCTGATACATGAACAATCGGGATATCGAAAAAGGTCACTCTTGCTTTGAGCCTAGTATTAACAAAATGAAAGGAGAATATCGAGGGTAAAGAGAGTATTTTTGCAGTGTTCTTGGATCTGAAGCGACCCTTAAAAACAATGTCTATGTCTTGTTAATCTTAAGGTCATTCGTCTCTTCGGGCCAGAAAAACTTTCTGACCCTATGTGCGGGGTTGGGAATCGAAGCAGCCGCGGTAATTCCAGCTCCACTAGCGTATATTAAAATTTTTGCGGTTAAAACGTTCGAAGTTTATTCTTGTCCAACACGGGTGCTACTCCTAACGATTGGTAGTAGGTCACTGGATTGTTGCGACTATAAGACTGGGTATGCGGCCGCGGGCCTTCGGGTTCGTGTGTGTCGTTGTGGTGTCTGTTGCCTTTAATCGGGTGCTGGCGTTTCCCACAAGACCAGCTGCTATTACCTTGAATAAATTAGAGTGCTCTAAGCAGGCTATCCCTATGGCCGAGAATAATCTTGCATGGAATAATGGAATATGACCTCGGTCTTAATATTCATTGGTTTGTAATCCAGATCAAGAGGTAATGATTAACAGAAGTAGTTGGGGGTATTAGTATTACGGCGTGAGAGGTGAAATTCGTAGACCGTCGTAAGACTAACTAAAACGAAACCATTTACCATGGATGCATTAATTAATTAATCAAGAACGAAAGTTAGAGGATCGAAGGCGATTAGATACCGCTCTAGTTCTAATCGTAAACTATGCCAGCTAGCAATTGGGAGACGCTACATTATGGTGCTCTCAGTAGCTTCCGGGAAACCAAAGCTAGGTTCCGGGGGAAGTATGGTTGCAAAGTTGAAACTTAAAGGAATTGACGGAAGGGCACTACCAGGAGTGGAGCCTGCGGCTTAATTTGACTCAACACGGGAAAACTTACCAGGTTCGAACTTATTGAGGTAAGACAGATTAATAGCTCTTTCTCAAAATTAAGGGTAGTGGTGCATGGCCGTTCTTAGTTCGTGGAATGATTTGTCTGGTGAATTCCGATAACAAACGTGACTCAATCAAATTAAATAGCACGCAATCAGCAGTTAGACGATGATCCCGTCCGGCCGGCGGAATCGAACCTTGGCTGCGTGAAAGGCATCGACTATCCCATCAAGCTATACCCGTCGTCTATGTCTTCATTGTTGCAGACATTTAAACGAAGATCTAAGTTCGCTGGTTTAATTTTAAGCAACTGAAACCAAATGACACGAAAACTAAAAATATAGTTATTTCTTCTCACTAAGGTATTTTTAAAAAACGATCACAATTCATGTTTCTTTCGATATTTACAGGGTCCACCATCTAACATTTTTTTTAACTATCGGTTATTTCGACATTGGTAACCTTAATGTCACTTCTGATTTGACAGAAACTTAGTTTTATCCTTCCGCTGAACGAAAATGGTTGTGCATACGCTTGAGGAACGCGTGAAAGTAGTGCAGTTTTACTTTGAAAATCATGGTAATGTTGCGGAATGTGTGCGAAATTTTTTGCCAAAAAATCATCTTCTCGGATGAGACACATTTTCATCTCGGCGGGTATGTTAATAAGCAAAATTGTCGCATCTGGGGGACGGAAAACCCGCACGTTGTCATGGAGAAGCCGATGCATCCTTAGAAAGTTTGGTGCGGATTTTGGTCTGGCGGCATCATTAGGCCATTTTTCTTCGAAAATGAGGCAGGAGCCGCCACCACGGTCAATGGCGCTGTTAGATTATTATCTTTGAGGGGCTGCCAAAGATAAGTGTTATGTGGACAAGCCAAAGACAATTCAGGCTTTGAAGGACAACATTCGTGCAGCCATAGCTGAAATAAAGCTGCATACAATCAAAAATGTACTAAAAAACTGGACAGACCGTATGGCGTACTGAAAGGCCAGTAGAGGCAGCCATTTGAATGAAATTTTATTCCACAACTAACAGGAAGGATTGCACTTTAATATGAAAAAATAATTTTTGAAATCGGATGAACCGTTTGTGTTTTGTGGCATGTTTATAAAAAAAGTTACATGGCGGACCCTGTAGAACTGAACTCTCTTAACTCTTGAATTGATCTGACTAGCCTGTCTTGCCCGAATGTTCGTTAGTCCTGACTACCTAGCCCTAAACTATTGTATCAGCGGTTATCCTGTCCGAACATATCGAGGTCGTCGATACGGCGTAGTGGTTTCGGCTGATGCAATTACTAATGGTTCTTGGCTGATGCAACCACAATGGCCGAATATCTGCTGCAATGTCAGCGGATCGATAATTGATGAAAAGTCTCCACGCGTTGGATACAATGGCGTCTTACTGCTGGCGCGTACTTTGCTGACGTCTGTGCGTACGGGCAGACCCTATCAGCTTGGAGCGAAATCAATCTTCAGTCCAGCAACGCCATCACACGGCATCACATTCAACATATCATGTCAATTGTATGGATGCGCAGTGTTGCTATTTTGGCGCGCACGAATTTGACATTTCTCTCCCCTACTTCTATGGACGAGATTCGATTCGCACTCACCTGAGAATGCCTTGCTCGCAAAAGAGGGAAATGTGAGAGTTGGATATCTTGTTAATATGATGTCTTTAGTACGGTTATTTGGGTTCGTCCATTACTATACTTCCTAATATTTTCTACTGAACGCATTACAATGGCTTTCAGTGAAACAGAGAATTTACTACTTAACCATGGTATTCATTTTCAAAATCATAAATGTTATGCTGCCTCGATATTTGAGTGATAGAATTGAAAGAGAAACTGATTTGAATCGGTATAATACTAGAAACGCATCTGATGCTAGAATACCAAGCTTTTTGGTAACCAGATCGCAGAACTCATTATTGTACAAGGGAATAAGTATTTTTCAATTCGATGCGAAGACGGATCAAACGCGCAACGACATTGGTGGAGTTCAAAAAGTTATTTATTTCACACATATAATCTGTTTTGTAAGTAGATCTCTAGTTATTTAGTACAATTATTTTTTTTATTTTTTCCATATGAAGATTTTCTTTTTGTTTTCATTAATTTTTGTAAGATGTATTAAATTACTCTGTTCGGTATGATAGTGATGGTTTTTGTTTTTATTTTGTTGAAAATTAAAAATAATGAGCAGTCTACAAACGTTTGAGCCTCGCGCGCGAAGCAGGTAGACTTTTTGGAAAATGAACAGGACTGGAACGAGCTATGTTCTCTTTTTATCGAAGAACTTTATTATTCAGTGTGTCAATTTTGACTCTTGATCTTGATCGGTTTGATTTGTAATTTAAGGAATAGATTTAGGAAATTGATTGGGATCGACCGTTGTTCGTGGAATCGGACTTGGTTCTGCTCGTACGCAGCCTCGGTACTCCATCATAGCAGATGTTTGTAGCGATGAACTGGTCCATCGGGAGGGGTCAGGTGTCTGTGTGATACTGGTAAAGATGATGTGATCAAGGATATTCCCGGGTTGGAAATTTTCTTGACCCTGGATAGTAAATCCGAAATATTTGAATGTCCTTTCGTTGTCATATCGTTTTTTTTTTGTTTTTGTTTTCTGGTTGTTGATATGTGCTGGAATATTAATTATCATCTCGATAATTCGTTCTGCTCACACCGTTGTAGGGGTATGAGGTGGAACTATCATCATCACCAGTGAATGGAGTAAAATCGACTAGGATACTACTGCGAAGCTCATGGAATCTATTCTACAACAATGTCGAGCTATTGTGGAGGCGAAAAGTGAACATACGAAATATTAAACACTGAGTGGATATACTTTTATAATAAAGTTCAACAATTGAAATCCATCTAATCTAATTTTGGCCAAGTCACATGTTCTTCTTCTTAAATTGACTGTTTGCTTACAGATAAATAAAAAGTTACTAAATCAACTTTTTATCATCTATTAAACTTCGTATTAAACAAGAATTTTCAATATATTACTGAGGGTGGATATACCAAACACAAATATTTGTATTTGAATATATTTTATCACACACTATATATTTCTAAAGATTTAATTTTAACATTATCCTACACTGAGCCAAATTTTCTTCTTCACATTATATGATATTCTAATGATTTTTCACTATTAGCATTTCCAATGCAAGGTGTATTCAACATCATGTCAAATATATAAGATAATCTTTTGAAACATAAAACTTTTCTTAACAGTTGTACTATTTATGTACCATTTAATTCCACTGTTTCACTGTCACGTTATTACACTTTCACAAAGTCACTATACTTTAATGAAGCATAACAAACGTTACAATACATATACGCGTATTTCGGAATGTTTTTTACATCCTTCTTCAGTGTATCGGTTTCATAAGTTATAATGTTTTTTACATCCTTCTTCAGTGTATCGGTTTTATAAGTTATAAAACCGATACACTGAAGAATGATGTAAATAACATTCCGAAATACGCGTATCTGTATTGTAACGTTTGTTATGCTTCATTAAAGTATAGTGACTTTGTGAAAGTGTAATAACGTGACAGTGAAATAGTGGAATTAAATGGTACATAAATAGTACAACTGTTGAATATATTCCGCTAACAGCTCCAGGTGAAAAATAGTGACTTTTCTTAACGTTATTTCCACAAGGTTGTCATATAACGAATGAAATTTCCAGCCTGAGTCAAATTTTTTGGCGTGCCTTGTAACTATTACTAGATATCCACACAGCATACATTGGAAGAATTCATGAAGCGCATATTATATTCACTTCAAATTTATATAGATGGGTTCATCTATATCATAGGAGTATTTTTTTTAAATTCATATATAACTTTTGATGTAGGATTTACCAGTTTAATATAGCAGTTATAAATAGATCAAATGATTGCCATTTGATTCACCAAGTGATACGTATAAGATTCAAATTAACCGTTGTGCACTCGAAAAAAAAAAACACCTTTAACCACCCGAATGGGTACCCGGGTACCCATTTTTTTAAATCGCTGTAAGTTGAGCATTTTTCAACCGATTGAAGTAATTTTAGCACTGTTGGATTCAGGAACTTAAGCTCTTTGGGATTGGTACCCATAAAGATGGACATGGTGCTCCTGGTTCCCAGGAACCCGGATATCCTAAATGAGTTCCGACATCGAGGCATTTATACACGGATTTCACGTATTTTTGTAATCTTATCTAAGAATTGCTATATGAAATCAAGTGCTATGCTGAGTTGTTATGTTTATATATTTCAGGGGGCATCCGTTATGTACGTAACATAAAATTTTGAATTTTTCTACCACTCCTTTCCCCCTTTGTCGAGCATTTCTCAATCTTTTCACCATGTATTGTCACGTATTTTTGAAACCTCTCCCCCCTAAACGCGTGACGTACTTTATGTATGTTCCCTTATATACTTCACTTTAAGTCCAGAATAGGCCAACTACCCTTTAGATGACGTCATTTTTCTACAAAAGGTTCATTTTGGTACGGCCTTTCTCAAATAGCTGGTTTGGAAAAGTTTCAAATTAGTAAATGACATTTATGGTGGAAAACACAAGTGTCGGAACATTCTACGGAAATCCGGATTAACGGGAACCAGAAGAACCTACTACAGCAATATACACGGCCATCGAAAAGTGGATAAATTTCTGAATTTACCCGTACTGAAAAAATTCAAATCGGATGGAATTTGCCTTAGTTACAAGCATTTTTATTTGTGGGTACCCGGGTACCCATTCGGGTGTTTACGTAATAAAAAAAATTTGAGCCCCCCCATTCGACCCCCCTTACTGTAAAATGAAAAGTCAAAGCATGAGAAGTTATGGTCCAACTAGTTCTTGGAATTGACCGAATTGCAGAATCTTAGTTTAAACCTAACTCAGAAATTTCTTATTTTGAAATTCGAAAAGGTACCCGGGTACCCATTCGAGTGCATAAGGGTTAAAAAGACTGGGATTATGGTGTTTATGGGAATCGAAAACTACAATAAAAATATTTATCAAAAACTTATTTCTATATCTTTCGTGTATAAAGCGTTTCATAATATAATTTTTTGTGGAGGAGAAGTGGGATCCCGAAACTGAAAATCAAAAAATTAAATCCTCTTAGTAGATAGACAGAGTAATGAAACGTACCGGATATTTATTTCATGGTCCGTTAGAGCATATCTTTGAACGAAGTTGAATAGTTATCTTGTCAGCGATTTAAAATAACATTGACAACTTCCTAAAAAACTGTTAGTTGAAGTTATATGATATGATGAATATCGAGGACACAACTCTTTCTTCAGCTTCATGCAGTACTATTTACGCATGTTTTCGTAAAAACAAACTCCATTATATGTCTAAGTTAAAATATTATCGCAATAAAACTTGCTATTTTCTTCAGCTTAAGAAAGCAGTGTCCCTTTTTCTTCCTTTTCGCAGATTTTATATACGCTTCCAATAAAGGTTATAAGTTTTCGTATGACTTTTATTAAATATAATAAGCATGCAATCCATAGAAAAATGTAATAAATATTAAAATTATATTGGCTTAAGTTTTATCGACTTTTCGCATAACTTGTATATGATATTCTTATCAATATCATAAAGATTATTAAGATATAAAATTTATTGAACATAAGTTAGATTTTATAGAGAGTTTCATTAATGGTCATAAGTTGTCATATATGTTTTATGGAATATCATCTACATACGATTTATATTACACATCCAATGAATATAAATTATATAACGTGTGAGGTTTCATCGGATTTCCATATAAATTATATGGGATATTCTTATAATTTTCATTATGGTAAAGTCTATTTACATTTAACGTACACTTTAAATAACGATTATAGGTTTCCATATAAATTCTATAAATTATATTGTGCATATGATTCATATGACAATTCTAATGAATATAAATCAAATTTTCATTTCAGTGTACATTACATAATTCTATAATCGAAAAAAAACCTTAAGAATTAGTTAACCCAGGTTGAAGGTTCAATGCACACGGCGCTGGTCTTACAAGCCAGTTGTTTTAGCAATGACCTGGAAGAATTCTTAGCAGTGCGGTAAAATTTTTATTTTCAATCGAATAATTTAAGATGAAAATGAAATTTATGGCCGCTGACCGTCAGCATATCCCTACTATTTCATTTGACTTTTGCTGCCATTTTCAAGTGAAGCTCCAGGAATTCATCGTCGGTTGAATAATCGTACCTAGTCATTTGAAGTTTTGCTTGCTCAGTTTCGAGTGCCAAGTAGTGTAGCTCCTTCATTGCCTTCGCTCTTGGTAGTAAGCAAGTTCGAACGAATAGAATTATAAATGGAGTAAAGTATTAAAAATGAAAACTGAAGAAGGAAACAATTAATTTATGTGTATTCTGTGATTGATATTTCAGGTATCTGGTTTGTCTTTCATCTATTATCTTGAACCAATACGAATGTTTACATGAACCTCATTTGAAGGCCGCTCTCACACTATTGAAAGAGATATTTTGTTACTTCAAGAGATGAACTGACGGTGGTTAAACTGAGCCTTGATTGAAGAGAAACGAGTGATGAACTGAATGCTGCCCGTTCGGGCCATCAGCAAACATTGTGTGTGTCAGAGAGTGAAGTTCACTGCATCAGAGAGATCGTCAATGTGTTCCACATTCAGTTTCAATTGAATTGAATGAAGTTTTACAGCACTGATTCTTAGTATAAATAGGACCGTAGCACTAGTCATAAAGCTAAGCCTTGGTATAACATGCCTGTAGTGGAATTTAACCTTCTATTTCAACAGACTTCGCAGCCGATTCGGAGTGTACAGAACCATTGCTACGATTCTAATGACATTACGACACTAATCATGCAACGTACAAAAAGAATCGGAGGGGAAGTACGATGACTCATGAAAAAAGATTTTTGTTTTGTTACGGCACCACCCAACCCATACACAACCTGACAGGAATGAACCTGTTTCATATGTGTTCCACTGAATTCAGGACGGCGCTAGTGTACCTGAACAAAACGGGTGCAATGAATCACGAAACAAAAAAGATTACAAGAGAAACCAGTACTATATTACGTTATTTACGGTCACTGTGTATGCGTCCAGCAATATATTTAAAAGGAGCGTAATTTTCATATTGTGACTCACGCAAGAACTCCTGAATGAAATGAAAATATTGCGAATTTTTCTAACAGCGCTGCCTAGCAACAAACTCATCAATAACACACATCATAAATCTCCAAACATGCGTATTTTGACATCTTTTAATTCGCTCTGCCCAACGTCTTCTCTTTGGTCTAAAAGGATATTAATAGTTATTAATAGTAATTGATAAAGTTAGAAATGAAGTGATTTTTGAAATGTGTGGCTAAAGAGTATCTAACGTATTTAGTCGTATCAATGAAAACGCAAGGAATTAGTAGGCATTTGTAGTAGTATTTGTTATCATTGGATGATCTTCTAACGACTCGAATGAAGATAAGGGAACCATAGACTCAAGCTTGGTTTTTCAAATTAGCAGTATTGTTCTTCAAGATTCAGTAGAATACCTTACTTCACGTTCATTGTACATTGAAATGTGATGAACTACTTTAAAACCTTATATTAATGAAAAGTTAAAAATTATACTTATACTAAACCATAGTAACTTATCATCAGAATTATTTTATAAATGTCAAGAAATGCTAGCAAAACTTATTTTACTTATTTAAATATAAAAATTTAAACCGTGGATTGTCGAAAAACAGATACGTTATTTCCAAATGTTATACTATTTACGACGCCATTGTGGAACCAGAGAACCAAAACTTTTACTTATATTCTCGATGTATGGGAGCTGTCAAGTTGTCCACGGGTTGGCACCACCTTACAAGACCTACAAATAGTTTTGAGACCATCGTCGCTATATATGACAGCCTTTGGCATCATCGGTTCAAGTCACTCATCAATTTCGAAACCGAAAATCAGATTCAAATGGAACTCTACAAGAACCTACAGGACCATAAGACCTTTGATATGCGGCTTGGATTGTAAAAATCTGCTCAGTAATCTCCGAGAAAATTAAGTGTACGTTTTCATTACATACACACACTTACAGATGCATCCGCATACAGAAACAATTTCGATTTACTGATTCGAATGGTATATGACATCTGGATCTCGAGTCAAAAATTGGCTTTCATAGAGAACACAGCCTTTCTCCAAGAGAAAAACGAGAAGATGGTAACTGCAATATATTTTTAACTTTATTCATCTTTAAAACGGAAACATAAATAACTATCACATAACGGTACACACATTCGAAAACAAATGAGTGAACTTTGTCGTGTAGAGAAGTTTCGCCGGTATTATAAAATATTGTGGGTGTATCATCAATTTGCAGGACGAATAACCAGAAGTAATAACAATGCCTTGGTTTTTGAAGATCTCTACGGAATTAGCTGTTTCTCCGATCGCGATGCGTTTCATAAAACTGAAATGAAATGGTGTGTTCTGCTTCAACAGTTTCAGCTAGTTGAGTTAAAAAAAAATCTATCTATAGCACACACTAGCACATAAAACCTAGAATTGTAATTTACTTCCAGAGTTTGCATCTTTCCTATCCAAGTTGTTGCATCTTTTTTATCCAAAATTGCGCTCTCAGAATCTCGATTGAATCATTCGAAATCCATTAAAGTGCCTACTGTAGGAGGATTTGCTGTTCCCGCAGTAGGGACAGTAATCGTTGTACTTATCGTGCTAGTTGGTGTTGGAGTTGGTGCAGACGGAACAGTTGTTCCCGGGGTAGGTGCACTCGGTATAAGTTGCGTGGTTGTTGTTCCTGCTGTCGTTCCAGGTGGTAATGTTGTTTGTGGTGCTGTAGTACTACCAATAGTAGTAGTAATAGTAGTAGTTGGAGCGTTAGTTGTGGTAGTAGGTAGTGGCGTTGTCGTAGTAACTGATGTATTTGGTGAAGCCGTCGTTATGCTTCCTGTGCATGATGATACGGGCAATGTGCATCCGACCGTAAACGGATGTTCACACCGTTGCAATCCTTCATGAAAGTGTTGATTTCTTGGGCAGGACTGTAAATGAGCCCATCCATAATTACACGTATAAAACTTACAGCAATCGGTTTCGTGCCGAAGATGGGTCGGATTGTTTGGATTATCATTTAAAGGACACTTATCAGGATTCCAAATAGGACTAGAAATCGCAAGCGTTACTAGACTAAAAATAATGACGACCACTGCTCTCATTTCGAGTGTTTTAATAGTTAAAAACTAGCCACCGAATAAACGAAATCGTAACAATACTGCTAGCACGTAATATCGAAGCATGTCTTTTATAGCCATTAAGCACGTCTGTAGCTTGTGGAATATCTTATCGCGATAATTCCAACGATATGGACTATCAGAAATAATTCGTCGGTACGAATTGAGCGTAATCTCCCATAATTTACGCTAGCCAATCATATTTTACAGCTAGTTTTTGGTTTAGCTACCGTAATTATCGCTTTTAAAATGTATTGTAAATTTCTATGGGTCAGAATAGCTGCATTATAGCGGTTTGGAAAATCTACTATGACATCTGGTGAAAGGGAGTTAATTATTTACAGAATGCCTGGAAACCCAACGATTCATTTTTGATAATTAACATCGTAGAACAGATGTCAAGCATATAACAATTTGCAATCGTTAAATACATACGATTGAATTTCACCAGTTGTCGGCAGTGTAGGATTTTTATTTTAATGTGTGATATTATAAATGCTTGATCACGACAAATCTGAACAGTTTATATTTCGAGTAGAACAAATTTGCTGTTAGTTTAATCCAAAATCCATCTCATTTATTTGTGCATTATTAGTAATCTTAAAGCTGATTACAGTTACTTAATTAAGCTCAGTTTACTCCAACGATTAGGGTCTGTGCAGCCTTCTCTGCAGTTTGTTGTTTACCAGAATAGCGAAAGTGCGTCATGACTCCGTAGGAATGGGAACAATCGCTTCGCTAGGTATTCTTCGCGGTATATATCCTTGTTTTGTTCCGGTAGTAATGAAGCTTTGACTCGCTCGACCACAGCTGCATATTTTCTATCAAATCATATATTCTTTTAGAAACTTGGTCTTTTTCTTCGTCCTGAAATGCTCCTCTACACCGTTTCGTTGTATGGCAGTGTAAAAAGACATTCCGGGAAACAGTCTAAAGTCTTCCAGCACATAAGTAAAACTTACCCACACATTACCATTTGATGATCTAGAACGCTGTATAGCTGTCGACGAACAGCGATTCAGAATTGAGTGTTAGAACCATTTTAGAAATGCACAGTTCCAAAAAACTTGTTATAAATCTGTTGCATCTTATAAAATGTAAAAAAAATTTACATTTTATAAGATGCGCATAAATGAAACGTCGTATTTCACACAAATGTATAATTGTGTGATCATGATGTGAACATGTAAAATTGTGTGATTTGAAAATAACATGGCTTCAATTCGAATGAAATAAAAAACAAAAAATCGGTAATAGCAGCGCGACTTGAACAGAGAAACATTAGATCATTAGCTCAATGGTTACTCGACTGAACCACAGAAGCACTTATCTGTTAGTTGAATAATTGATACAAATAAATCTACACAGCGTCCCTTGATACCGGAGTGCAAATTACACTCGTAGCATCTAACATTCTTTGCGAGTGAAATATTGCGTCATTTGAAAAATTAAGTAGTTGTGAATTCGTCTGTGGAATTATGTCACCTGTAAAATTCAAAATTTTTTCTGTGAAGGATTAAAAAATTGTATATGAGTAAATAAGAGCTTACAGCACAGTACAGTACAGGATTGTGATAAATTTCCTCTAGTGAACAAATAAAAAATATTGCCTCAATGGTGTATAATCATTGTCATTAAAACAGCAATTCAGGTTCTAGTAAAAAATCACCATCCCATACTACAGCGAGCTAACGAAGGATAATCACAACGGTTAACTGAGGTGCCGAATTCCAGCCCAGCTGGGCAGTTCTGTTCGTAGGCACGACCACCATAGCATTTCATGAACTTGCTGCAATCTCCACGAACTGGCAAATGAACGGGATTCATTGCATCATCGGTCCTAGGGCAGCGGGAATCATCAACACCGGGTACAATTCTATAGCCATCGGGACTCATTTGTGGGTGTTGAGACTGGGGCTGTTGCCATTGTGGATTCTGCAATTGAGGTTGTTCCCATTGAGGTTGTTCCCATTGAGGTTGTTCCCATTGAGGTTGTTCCCATTGCGGCTTCTGCCATTGAGGTTGCTCCCATTGATGCGGCTGCGGTTGGTAGTAGTTCTGAGGATAATATTCCGGGAATGCACAAACTCCGACAACGGTAAGAACAAGGACAAGAAGGAAACCTAAAAAATATAGAATGCATGGTTAGCTTCGGATAGGCATCATACTTTACACTTTGTAATTTGGCTGTATTACCTCTCATCTTGATGGTTTGAAATGTTTAACTTGCTAGGTACCACTTAAGAATGATGTTGGAATGATAGAATAAGTTATATATATACCACTGCGATCCACCAAAAAACTTGTTTCTTCCGGAAGCACATAAAAGCTAGTGCGACAAATCAATCAAATCAGTAAAGTGATTTTTCATACAGTTTCTTTATCAGACAATAGGCTGTAACAAGTGATACAATTCAGTGGTAAGATTGTTTCTGACTAAATTTAATTTAAGTAATTACCGTGTAAAAGCTACATTTCATATCACGCCGCTGATTTTTAGATGAACCAATGAAGAGAAATGATAGTCCTAAAGATCACAATTAGATGTTATGTATGAACAAACTGTGGTAAAATTTCGCTTGTAGATGATTGTATCTAATGTTCGAAGGACATATTTGCACACGATACATTACTCCATTACTCCAATATATTACCTAAAAATCGACCTGTTTAGGGATGCTAGATATATATTAAGGAATGAGCCATTATTCGAACCTTGTGTTGGTTTTGCTTTAATAACTTTTTTCACAAATGTCGGATTGTTTTGCGGTCTTCGAAAGTTCTCTTCCTCGTTCAATTTCCTACCAAAACGACATATGCGAATTTCTCCATACTAAATCCCATACAAATTTTAAACCTCGGGCGCGATAAAGTTATAGAAATATAGTTCCTCCGATCGAGCTAAAATTTTGCACGGTGCTTATGGGACCCAGAAGGAACACGAAAAATGTGATGGAGCGAGTAAATAAACCTTTTCATACAACCTTGTCCCACCCTACTAACCATACTGATTGCAAGATTGAAATTCTCCGAATAATAGGTTAAATTTGACTGTAAAAAAACCGTTCGATTCAATCAGTGAAAATTGCCATGCCTAAAAATTTCATTTTATTCGATTTCTGCTAGAATTTTGAAAAGCCATGCTTAAAATTTTTATTTTATTTGACTGCTGCTGAAAATTCCGACTCTAATGAAAGGTACTATTGTCCCAAAGAAATTTTTTAAATTTGCTATGGGTCTGACTTCCGGTCCCGTAATTACGGAGTGATGAATGAAAAAACTACAAATTCAAAAGTTTGCCTTTATCGATAAAAATGATCGAATTTTTCAAAGATAGTACATTATTTCTTCTAGTGTACAGGTCTTGTAAGTTGAGTTACATTCATCAGCATCAAAACCTTGAAGAAATGGTTTGTATCCGATAGTATCCTAGGATTCTATGAGCGCATGTATTTGAGATTTATGGACGTTAGGTACTTAAATTTTACTTACGTTTTATTTGAAATAACGCGATTTTTTATTTAATTTACGCGATGATAGCGTAAAAAAGGTTTGTGCATAATGAGGAAAATTTTAATTTATCTTCTATTTATATAAAAATGGATGTAAGTTTGTATGTTTGTAACGCGATAACTTCGAAACTACTGAACGGATTGCCACCAAACTTGGCACAGGTACTTCTTGCATTTCAGAGATGGTTTAGGGAGTATATTTATATGGGAGGGAGCGTAGCAAGTGTCATAAACAAGGGGGGGGTCATGGAAAAATTCACATAACTTGACAAAAATGGATACGTTTTGAAGACCGTAGAACCATTTTGCATACCTTAGATATGACTATAGGGGGGGTGGATGTAGCAAGTGCCTTTAAATAGAGGGGTGTAATGTTTAAAACAGCATAATTCCGAAACTACTGAACGGATTGCCACCAAACTTGGCACGGATACTTCTTGCTCTTCTGAGATGGTCATAAGGATATTTTAAAGGGGGAGGAAGCGTAGTAAGTGTTCTTAACAGGGGGAGGTCATGAAAAAATTTGTCTAATTTGACGAGAATCGATACTTTTTAAGACCATAGAAACATTTTGCATATATTAGATAAGATTATATGGGGGGGTGGATGTAGCAAGTGCCTTTAAAAAGGGGAGTGTAATGTTTGTAATAGCATAACTCCGGAATCACTGAACTAATTGCTATCAAACTTGGCACATGAACTTCTTGCTCTTCAAAGATGGTCATAAGCGTATTTTTATGGGGAGAGAGAGCGTAGCAAGTGTCATAACCAAGGAGGGCTCATGAAAAAAATCCATATAACTTAATGAAAACCGATATTTGTTGAAGATTTTAGAAACATTTTTCATACCGTAGATATAATTTAATGGGGGATGGATGCATCAAATGCCTTTAAAAAGGGGGGTGTAATGTTTGTAATGACATAACTTCAAAACTACTTAACGGATTGCTATCAAACCTGGTACATGTACTTCTTGCTCTTCAGAGATGGTTATAAGAATATTTCCATGGGGGAGGGAGCGTGGGAAGTGTCCTTAACAAAGGTGGTCATTAAAAATATTATCTAATTTGACGAGAATCGGTATTTTTTGAAGACACTTTTTTCACAACTTAAATAAGATTATAAGGATATTCTGTGGGGAGAGGGTGTAGTAATTACCTCTTAAAAAGGAGTGTAATGTTTGTAACGGCATAACTCCGGAACTATTGCACGAATTGCTATAAAATTCTGTACAGTTATTTCTTGTTCTTCAGAAATAGTCATAAAGGTGTTTTTATAGGGGAGGAAGCGTAGCAAGTATCATTACAGGAGGGGCCATGAACAGAAATCATATAATTTGACAAGAATCGATTATTTTTGAAGATCATGCAAACATTTTCCATACCTTGGATATGATAGATATAGGGAGTGGATGTAGCAAGTGCATTTAAAAAGGGGTATGTAACGGCATAGCTCCGACACTACTGAACGGATTGCTATCACACTTGGCGTAGCTGCTTTTTGCTCTTCAGTGATAGTTGTAATTGTATTTTTTTATGGGGGAGAGAGCGTAGCAACTATCCTTAACAGGGTTCATGGAAAAATTTATTCAATTTGACGAGAATCGATACTTTTTGAAGACCATAGATACTTTTTGTGCAACTTAGGGTATTCGTGTGGGGTGGATGTAGTACGTCCCTCTAAAAAGGAGATGTAAAGTTTGTAACGGCGCAACTCCGGAACTACTGAACGGATTGCTATCAAATTTGGCACAAAGAAGCTCTTCAGAAATTATCATTAGGACATTTTCAGGGGGGAAAGTGTGTAGGAAGTATCCTTAACATGGGGGGAGAGGGTCAATGACGAAATTTGAAGAGATTCGACATTTAGACTAGAAGGAGGGGTTTTTGAAAATAAATTTTAATCTCCCATTTTTTATAAAACAAGAGCGTGGCAAGAATTTCAAGGTCGTATTTTTCTTTAAATAATTTCAAAAGATCTGGTTCCATTTTGCCGGGGAATTCAAAGACCTAAGGGAAAATAATCTTTGTCTGCCTATGAACGTGAGTGTATTCAAGTCTCAGAATGTACCAAAGGTGGGAATCGATATTTTTTGAAAAGCACAGAAACTTTCTATACTACTCAGGGTAATCATGAAGGAGATCTGTAGTAAGTTCACTGATAAAAAGGAAGTTAAATAAAAGTAGATTATATGGTTATTTAGAGTGTGAGAGAGTGGAGTAAGTGCCCCGAACATGGAAAGTGAAAGGGAAAATAGATCGGATTTTACGAAAAATTGGTACTTCTTTACGAGTACAGTATATTTCTAGCAACTAAATGAGGTTTACAAAAATATTCACAAGAGTGAGGGGGAATAAGTATTCTCAACATTGATCTGAATTGACGAAATCACACAACCAATGTGCATTTTATTATGCAAATTGAAAAAACTGTCGACTCAAGGTAATGGAAGTTTACAACAACGTTTGTATTAACTGAATCGTTATGCCATGAGTTTTCCTCCCCGATGAACGGCCAAAATGGTTAAAGCCTTGGTAAAATAAATTATATAAAAACGTCATTCTATAGTACGAATGTAGTTATGATGTTAAACAACCTTTCGTTATAAATTAATCATTATCAGATGGAAAATTTTGAACAATTCATGATGTCATAAAAATTTTATAAAGAGGAGGGAGTAGCAAGTGATTGTATCCATGGAAGCCAAAGGTATTGTAGATCGAATGTGACGAGGAAGTACGGAAGTGCGTTACAAGCACTCGAAGGTTACTAAGAAGGTATTAATAGAGAGAAAGGTGTTTTAAATGTTTCTAACAAAAGGGTTCAAATATAAAACTGACCCAGTTTGTCGAGAATACCATGAAAATTATGATTATTGTGAGCTCTGAGATGGGACACTGATCATTCGCAATCTGAACATGAACGGAGTATTGTTCAATCGAGTTGCCGTCTAAGTTATGTTTCACTACAAGAGTATTTCACTAAGCAGGACAACTTCGAGATTTTTTTTCGGCCTTCCCTTCACGAAACATTTCCGAGCAACGCCGGGTAATTCAGCTAGTATACATATACAAAACAATCTAACATGCTACAGGGAATTGAATATTGTAAAATGTACATTAATGTATTGTTTAGTTTCAAAGAATCAAAATAAGATCGTGGGCATCCAAGAATTATCTGAAAAGCAAATATTTTGTATAATCACTTCTAAATGACTATCGAGTATGCACTCGTAGTACTATTCACAGAAAATTGACATACTGTGATAATATCTGTAGAAGAACTTGCACATCCAAAACCTCCTCGAAGAAGGCCTTAAGGTCTACCAACGTAATCGATGCTCCATCCAAAAACTACCTGAAGTTCAGGCCTTGGTGAAATTTAGCGTCATAAAATGCGCGCAAAATTTTATCCGCTTCAGTTGAACGAACCGTCGCACAAAGCATACCAAGAAAAACGGGGACATAGAAACAAGAACTTTTTTCATTGATTGAGCGCAGTGGGCTTACCTCTCGTTATATAGGCTTGTAAAAAAAGCTGGACGTAATGAATAATAAGAAGTGCTACCGGTATGATGAAATATTCACATACACAACCGAAGAAATTTCAAACCAAGCCAAAGAGGTCGACTCATGTGTGTGCAATAATAAGTTCACTACATTTTCTCGGGGATCACTAGCTTGGGGTTTTGAAAACTTAGATTGAAATGAACAAACTTTATAGTACCCTAAACTACCATTAACTTTTTTTCGGAAGCGACTTTCGGAACTATAGCATGATGAGTCTAGAAATGTCTATTTCAACGCTAATGAACCGAAGATCAAATGTCCTCTGGCCTCCGGTGCCAGAAATCATCAATAGTTTAATAATTTCTTAGATTACATTATTGGAATACATTCCAATTGTAACTAATAGTTCATCTTACCATGCAGTTAAAATTTTTTAGTGAATCTTTTCTCAAGCACATATTTGGGGCACGAAATTAAATATAAAGTTATTTCGTAGCTCATTATTATTCAATCGATTTTGAAAGCAAAATCAAACGTTGATTCATTGTATTCATAATAATTGAAAAACCAATGAATTCCATTAAGTTTTCCATGCTGACTGGCTCGAAGCTGACCCTCAATGTTTATCACTTTGTTTGTATATCAGGTTAATGAACGATAATACTTGGCTTGTATTCATTTCATTCAGTAGCTTCCCGATCAACAAGGGAGAACAAAATTGTATCTGAGGTTGTTTCGTTTTTTCTATCTAAATTAGTCATAATCTTGGTCTCGTTAATAGTTAGAATAACAGAAATTACAACTCAATTTAACCTAGGTGGTAACAAAATTATTACAAACCTTGATATGTAAATATCAATATTATATCTAAATTTGTTACAAATTTAGTACGACTTTTCAGCTATTATTACCCACTTTTTGGGGAGAAAGGCTTTACCGTGCAAATCTAAAAATAGATTCGCGACGTAAGATGAAATTGCATACCTTTAGGCGTTTTGATTTGCCATAAAAAAGTCATGCAGTTACGCGACTTGTGGTTTCGAACCGGGAAGTTTTGAGTTGCTAACATACGCTACGATTGCATTGGGGCATGAGAACCCACTGAGGATAGCAGGATATATTGACATCATATAATAACTAGTGTAAGTTAATGTTGCTCCCCACCTCTTTCGTCGTTTCATTCCAAACGCCAAATGAATGACAAAGGGACTATTTAGCAAGGGCCCTGTGGTGGAGGAGGATCACTATGAGGGAAGCTGAGCTGCAAGCAACCGGGCGGGTAATAGGTGGTTGATAATGCTTAGTCGCGATAGCAACTCGTTGTGACTCGCGACCCGAACCATGTAGCGGGGGCTGACTGCAGGTGTGGGTAGGACGAGGTAGTGGGCCCTACACGTTCTAGGCCTAAAAACCACAAGACCTAAAGCAGTTGGCCTTGACAAGGCGAGTTGGAGCCGCCTTTCAATATGCACCTGGCCCAAATCTCTCGCGGTCCTTCAGCGTTACTGCAAGGTAGGCGCAGGCCTAGCTAGCCGCCCATAAAAAGAGCTTGCTCAGGAAGTTCAACAAGAAAATTCGGATGGATCTAATCGGCTCAGACCTTTGCGACGAAAACGGACAAGAGATTGGAAACTCGGTACGTGGAACTGTAAGTCTCTCAACTTCATCGGAAGCACGCGTATACTATCCGATATAGTGAAAGACCGCAAGTTCGACATCGTAGCGCTGCAGGAGGTGTGTTGGAAGGGGTCTACGGTGCGGGTCTTTCGCGGAAACCACACCATATACCAGAGCTGCGGCAACACACACGAGCTGGGAACAGCTTTTATGGTGGTGGGGGAGATGCAAAAGCGTGTGATCGGATGGTGGCCGGTCAGCGACAGAATGTGCAGGTTGAGGATCAAGGGCCGGTTATTCAATATCAGCATAATTAACGTGCATAGTCCCCACCTCGGAAGTAGCGATGACGACAAAGACGAATTCTACGCGCAGCTGGAACGTGAATACGATCGCTGCCCAAGACATGACATCAAGATCGTCATTTCAATTCGGCGATTTCAATGCTCAGGTTGGCCAGGAGGTGGAGTTCAGACCGGTGGTTGGAAGGTTCAGCGCCCACCAGCAAACGAACGAGAACGGCCTAAGACTCATCGACTTTGCCACCTCCAAGAACATGGCCATAAAAAGCACCTTTTTCCAGTACCGCCTCCTGCACCGATACACCTGGAGATCACCCATGCAAACGGAGACACAAATCGATCACGTCCTGATTGATGGACGGCATTTCTCGGACATTATCGACGTACGAACCTATCGGGGCGCTAACATCGACTCGGACCACTATCTTGTGATGGTTTAGCTGCGTCCAAAACTGTCCGTTGTGAATAACGTACGGTACCGGCGCCCGCCGCGGTATAATCTGGACCGACTGAGGGACACCGAGGTCGCGACTGCCTACGCGCGGCATCTCGAAGCAGCGTTACTAGCGGAGGAGGAGCTCAATGATGCTCCCCTGGAGGACTGCTGGACCAGAACTAAAGCAGCCATCAGCAATGCTGCGGAGAGCGTCCTGGGATACGTGCCAAGGAGTCGACGGAACGAATGGTTCGATGGCGAATGCCAGGAGATATTGGACGAGAAGAATGCAGCACGCGCAGCGATGTTGCGTCAAGCCACCCGTCAGAACGTGGAATCGTATCGACAGAGACGAAAGCAGCAAACTCGCCTTTTCCGGGACAAAAAGCGCCACCTGGAAGAGTCGGAGAGAGAGGAGATGGAGATGCTGTATCGTTCTCAGGATACACGGGCGTTCTACAGGTAGCTGAATGACTCTCGCAACGGCTTCATGCCGCGAGCCGAAATGTGTAGAGACTAGGAAGGTGGCATCCTGACGGACGAACGTAAGGTGATCGAAAGGTGGAGGCAGCACTACGATGAACATCTGAATAGTGCACAGGCGGACAATCAGGCGTTGGAGGAGGAAGATTATGTCAGTGTTGCAGCCGACGGAGATGTACCAGTGCCCACTATGAACGAGGTCAAGGAGGCTATCCAACAGCTCAAGAACAACAAAGCAACTGGTAAGGATGGTCTAGGAGCAGAACTCTTCAAAAGGGGACCGGAGAAACTGACGGAATGCATACACCGAATAATCGAAGAGATCTGGGACAGAGAACAGCTACCGGAGGAGTGGAAGGAAGGGGTCATCACCCCGATATACAAGAAAGGTGACAAATTGGACTGTGCAAACTACAGGGCAATCACAGTGTCAAATGCCGCCTACAAAGTGTTATCCCAGATCCTGTTCCGGCGCCTATCACCACTGGTAACGGCAGATCAACAAACGACCAAATCTTCACTATACGGCAAATCCTCCAAAAATGCCGTGAGTACCGGGTCCCGACGCATCATCTGTTCATCGACTTCAAAGCCGCATACGACACGGTAGACCGTGTAGAGCTATGGAAAATTATGGACGAGAACGGCTTCCCTGGGAAGCTGACAAGACTGATTAAGGCTACGATGGATGGTGTACAGTGTTGTGTCAAGATTGCGGGCGGTTTCTCGGAACCGTTCGAATCACGTAGGGGATTAAGACAAGGTGATGGGTTGTCCTGCCTGCTGTTCAACATCGCACTTGAAGGAGTTATGCGAAGAGCGCGGTTCAACATGCGGGGCACGATTTTCACGAAGTCCGGACAATTCGTGTGCTTCGCTGATGACGTGGATATAATCGGTAGAAACAAGGAGACGGTAGCAGATCTGTATACCCGACTAAAGCGCGAAGCGGCACGAGTAGGACTGAGGATAAATGTGTCTAAGACAAAGTACATGCTAGCTGGCGGAACTGAACGCGATAGGCAACGTCTGGGCAGCAGTATTACGATCGACGGCGACGAGTTCGAGGTGGTTGACGAGTTCATCTATCTTGGCTCACTGGTGACTGTGGACAACGACACCAGCCGGGAGATCAGGAGGCGCATTATATCCGGAAGTCGTGCCTACTATGGACTCCACAAAACATTGAGATCCAGGAAACTTCACCCCCGCACGAAGTGTACCATGTACAAATCACTGATAAGACCGGTGGTTCTCTACGGGCACGAAACGTGGACAATGCTCGAGGGGGAACTGCAAGCACTCGAAGTCTTCGAAAGGAGGGTGCTGAGAACGATCTTCGGTGGTGTGCAGGAGAATGGAGTGTGGAGGAGAAGAATGAACCACAAACTAGCGCAACTCTACGGTGAGCCAAGTATCCGGAAAGTAGTCCAGGCTGGAAGGGTACGGTGGGCGGGGCATGTCGTGAGAATGCCGGACAACAGCCCCACCAAGTTGGTGTTCACCTCTAATCCGGCAGGTACGAGACAAAGAGGAGCGCAGCGTTCACGGTGGCTGGACCAAGTGGAGCGAAACCTGGATAGTATCGGGCACCGACGTGGTTGGAGGCAAGCAGCCATGGATCGAGTTACATGGAGAAGAATTGTTGATCAGATAAAATCTTGAAGGATGTAATATCAGAAATATATAAAGGGGCTATTTTAGAATTATGAGCAAGCTTTTTTTTTGTGCTGAAGAATAGTAATATATGGATGGAAGTGACTAAATTCAGTGAAACAAATTTCTTACTACCTTACAGAATCTGAGGAAGTTTACTAATGAATGATAGTTTTACAGTTTTTTTTGTGTCAAGAGGGCCAACTATCAAATAACATTCGAATCAGTTCGCTCGTTCAGTTGAAGTAGTGAATTGTCGATTGGCGGGCATATTCGTATGTCGATTGGCGGACATATTTGATTAAAATGTGCAATTAATTTTCTCGGAGATGACTGAATCGAATTTAGATTAGAATAAAAATTTGTTTGAAAGACAGTTAAAAATCAGAATAAATGTATATAACAACGATTCGATTAGCATGTTTTTATGATTGATGATCAATCAATTGCCTATTAGTCAGATTAGTTTGCGATATCCGCTGCCAGAAGCCCCGCAAGTAATGTTCAAACACCATCAAAATTAAACTTTTATTCCGGCTTGATTGTTGGATATCTACTTAGATTGACTCACAGAAAAATGATTTAAATGGAAGGTTTCATAATGCGGGTCAGTTGCTTTAAACTCAACATTGCAAATTTTAAATCCAAGCTCACGGTTCCGGATTGGAAGTAATCAAGATACTACGAAATGAGACTATCATAAATTTATCAGATATTAATAGGTTGAACTTTTCAAATTAAAGGTGCGATAAACCGTTTTTGTCTGATTCACAAATGTAAAAATGTTCATGCACTGATATAGATAACAACGGGCAAAATGCGATATCTGCTATTCGTAGATCTTATTAATTGATGACCTAACCCACTTATTTCGATTTTACTGATTTTGAATCAAAAAATTGTGAAAGTGATTCGATATTACTTCAGTTTGCTTTAGGCCATGATATCATCAGCGCCATCAGTGAACATTTTCCAATGTAATATTAGCAAAGTTTTTATTTAGATTCAATCCACAAATCATACCAATCAAAGGTTGAGTAAACGGCATATCACAAATAGAGAATAATATTCATCTAAAGTTTAAAATCAATATCCTTGACCCACCACAACTACGTAAAGAATCATCAGATTAACATAGTATAAAGTACAGCAAGAACTAAACATAAATCCATACGAGTTTTTTTAGTTTTTTTTTTCTCTATTTCCAGTATATCCGGGGTCCGGTAAAACTAAAGTCGCTATTTTCAATCTACAACTAAAACTCCTAGACATCGAAAAAGTATTGAGATGAGTTTAGATTCTGATTTGAGCCAAGTTTTTCGTTTATTGCAGTGTCACTTTTGAAGACGTTTTGAAATTTTTAACACTTCTCACTCTGTTTTTGTTTGGAAACAATCGGTCACCGATAAAGTTAAAGAATTCAAGCATTAATTTGACTTCAAGCTTATGAAAATCATCTCTGAGGAAACATTGCAGAATTTAATGAACTGAGCCGAATATTATATCACTTTATCCACTATTTATGACTCGAATTTTAAAGCTTTTGCCTTACCCTTCTTTGTTCGAAGGAGAAAAAGCGCAAAATCATCTTAAAAAATGCTTATCTTCAATTTAAAATTAATATTTGAATAAAAACTTTACACAGTTTAAGTAGGAATTACTCAAATTTTTTTTCGTCTTTTCAAAATCAAATACTAAATTATTGTTTTCAAAAGCGTCTTCAGGTATGTGAAATTGGAAAATATGTTTGTTAATGCTCTTTATTGAAGCATAACATTACTCGGGTTGAAAGTCAAAAACATGATCGACAAAAGTGTTTTAACGCTTTTTTTCTCAATTCTCTAGTATAGTTTTACCTGAAATATAACAGCCCTTAATATAGTATCTGGACTCGCTACACGGAACCACCCGCGATCCCATTTCAACCAGAATACTACTTGATTTTCTGAATTCGATTGGTTAAAATTTGGTACAACTAATCGATTGTTGTTTTAACTAAACTGTCATTTTTGTTTTTCGATTAGCAGAAACGATGGTTGAAACAACTAATTTAACTGTTTGAAAAAATGCTGTCAATTAGTGAGGACACATACCTTTCAATTTCAACAAATATTTTAGTTGAAATAACTGGTGTTGTTATTGAAACAAAATTCTGTTAGTTGAAAAATAAATCGGATTTATTTGTTTTAAACATTGCAAATAGTTGAATCAACTCGAACAATGTTATTGATTTGCGAAAATAATCAAAATATACTTACTGATACACGTCATGATCTATTTGAAATAAGTTCGGTATGTTGAGATTCGCGAAATAAATATCGTTGGTTAAATATAAACAGTATTTTATATTGACATGTAATATCATTAGGGCTGGGAAAACCAACGATTACTGCTGATTTCAAGTGATCTTAACCAATGAATAAATTATCATTACGAACTCAGAACTGATTTGATCTCTAAGTGATCTAAGCTCCTATTACTTTTATAAATTAAATTCATGTCAAAAAGCGTTTTATTGCTAATGCATGAACATCATCGTCGGTATCAAACACCTGGAAGTAAAACAGTCTGCTAGAAGTAAATCAATGATCGAATTTGATGCATAAAATTTTTGCGCATACCTACGATTACGAGATGATATTCATCAGCAATGTCTAATTTGTCACCAAATATTTTTCATCTTAAACAAGGTTAACTTTATCACAACACCGCTGCTAGATAAACACTTGTTATCATAAAATTCTCAAATCGAATGAACACAATTTCACCAAACGCTTTAACCATCGATGTTGTTTTCATTGACATTTTGAAGCGACGCGAAAAAATTTCAACTAAAAAAGTTGTTGATTTTGCATTGCGATTATTGTTTTGCTTTCAACTGTCTCCGGCATTTGGCAGCATTCAAAACAACATATTTTTCAACTACTTGAATATATGCAAATCAAAAACCATATTGGTTGAATCAAAAAGAAATTAGTTAAATCAACTATCGCAAAAATCAAAAACTGCGATATCGCAATTTTATGATCGAAGGGTTCTCCGTATATAATCTTAATAAAATCTGAATGTTTGTTTCTGATTTGAAATCATATTTATAAAACTACAAGGATCAGCCCCATGGGGTTGTTCGAGTCATTGATGTGGAACAAGGCAACCAAAATTTCTAATGGTTTACAATTAAACAGTTCAATCAATCGTCACACTTTTGAATTCGCAAATGCATGAGAGTCTGCTTAGATTGAACTTTATTAGGAACCAAAACCGAACGCGCGAACCCAGAATATAGACTTTATTTGTCGTGATTTGTATTTGTTTTGTAGCCAACAAAATTAAACCAATAGCCCAAATGTATGCAATTATATGTTTTTTTTATATCGTTTATTTATACCCGGCTTGAACCTTAATTATATGTTTGTACATGATACGGATATCAATATTTAAGCTTGCGATACGGATATCGATATTTAAGCTTCTGTTTGCCAAACTTGTGTTCAAGTTTTGTATGCAAGCAGTTATTTTTATAGCGTTTCTCTACCATTACAACTATTCTGCGATTTTAGTTGAAGCGAGTTTCTTATTATCATTCGAGTTCATCTTATATAAATTGGAAATTAATCTAATACACTTGTCGTGGAAACCCGTCACGACGAGGTTAGAAATTTTCAGAATGTCGTGGAAGTCCGTCACGACGAGGTTAGAAATAACACAATCCTTTAGCGTAATTCAATATAGCTTTAAGCTGTAAATTTATTCCAGATTAGTTTTACATGTTTGCATAATTTCAAGAAACTTACATTTTGGTGTTTATTTAACTGATAAATATAATAGCACAAATTGTAACTTATTCAATTCGACCACGTTTTCTACTCGTGTCTTAACGTACTGTACTTCAACGAGGTAATAACTGTCACTGAAGTAAAGTCGGTGAGTCGTTGGTATTACTGATTTTAGCAGGAACGTTGTCATCACTACCAGGGGTGCGCGAATAGGCTTTCGCTTCCCCAACATTCCCCGGGACGTGAGACAGAGTGTGGTTCTCACCGCTAGACACGGTCTCACAATTTTCCTTTATATCGATAATAGCGAGCTTTACGGCTGGGCGTCTAAGCAAGCCGAACTCCGTCTCTACGATTGCTTGCCGTGGAACTCCATCTCGGTTTAAAATCAACTGTACGATCCGTCCACGAATCCAGCTGTTCCGTCTGCCCTCATCTGCTATGAAGACAAGATCACCCTGTTCCAGCTGTTTGACGTTTTCAAACCACTTTGTTCGTCTCGCAATCGTCGGTAAATACTCTCGTAACCATCTGCTCCAAAATCCATCCAATATATGTTTTGCCAAGTTCCAGCTACTACGTAAACACTCGACTGCTGATGTTGGATCACATGGTGGTTGTCGAACTCCACTAGAGCTGCCCAATAGGAAATGATTTGGTGTTAGGGATTCCTGAGTGTCCGAGTCTAACGGTATATACGTTAGAGGTCTAGTATTAACCATACTCTCAGCTTCTAGAATTATTGTTTCAAAGGTTTCTTCATCGGGTACGCGTGGAGCAGTTTTGAAGGAATCCATAGCGGTTTTGATTGATCTCACGAGCCGCTCCCATACGCCTCCCATGTGAGGAGCCGCAGGAGGATTAAAGAACCAGTTAGTGGTTGTGTTAGTGAAATATTCCGCACAGCTTTGGTTGATACTGATGATCTGTTTCGACAGTTCACTCGCTGCACCACGGAAATTGGTGCCATTGTCCGAATAGATCTCACACGGGGCGCCTCTTCGAGCTATGAACCGGCGAATGCACATCTTACAGGAAATCGTTGATAGAGTATGGGCTACCTCCATGTGAACAGCTCGTGTGGTCAAGCATGTAAATAACGCCACCCATCGCTTTACGTGGCTGCGCCCAACCTTGACGAGTAACGGCCCAAAATAGTCCAGTCCAATGTATGTGAACGGTCGCTGGAAGGCTACCAATCTGGCTTGTGGTAGCGGTGCCATCTTAGGGTGAACGGGGAGCGCGGTGTAAACTTTACACCACTGACATCGTGCAGTAACCTTTCTAATAAGATTACGTAATCCGGGGATGTAGACGACTTGACGGAGCTCGTTGAAAACTGTCTCACGATTTCGATGGTTGAAACGGCGGTGGTAGTAATCTACGAAAAGAAACGTTATTGGATGGTTCGTAGCTAGTATAATAGGATACTTAGCTTCGATCGGCAGATTGGGGGCGGCGCCGATACGACCATCCAATTTAATCACTCCGTCATCATCAATAAAATTGTTGTTTTGAATTGCGGGTGGTATATCGGCTCCACCCCCGAAGGCTTATTGTTTTTGTCGGTTTTCCATGCCGCTATTACTTCTGGAAAGGAATCCATTTGAACTATTTTCCACAAAGCTGTTTCCGCCTTTCGTTGAAACTGCTGATCTAGCAGTTCAAGTGAGTTACGATTGTTGACAACATTTCTTCTGCTAGCAAAACGAAAGACGTAGGCTACAGTCCGTAGCAACCTTTCCCATTTCGAAAATCTCGAAACTTTTATTATTGTCCCAGTTAACTCCTTCCGATGGATACTCACTACTCGTTGTTCATTTTCAGGTAATTCAGTTGTCGAAAATGCTCCCCAGTTTTGTGACGGCCATGAATTTTCAGGTTTCCAGAGAAATGTAGGCCCCCGAAACCATCTGCTCTCCGGATTGAAACATGGACCTTGTCCCCATTTGGTAGCCTCATCGGCCACGTTTAGATTCGTGGGAACCCACATCCATTCACTAGGGCTCGTTGTGGTGATAATCTCGCCTATACGGCAGCCAACGTATTGGGAATACTTACGATGATCTGAATGGATCCAGTGAAGGACTGTAGATGAGTCCGACCACAAATATCGTTGTGAAATCGGTAGCTTATGGTGTTTGATCACATGTTGCAGCATTCTAGTGCCCAATAAGGCCGCCTGCAGTTCCAGTCGGGGTACAGACAAAGGTTTGATTGGAGCCACTTTGGCTTTGGCCCCGATGAGTGTACATCGCGGCTCACCATCTTCGATAAAACGGACATAGATTACACACGCAAACGCTGTAGAACTCGCATCGACGAAAACGTGTAGTTGAATAGGATGGCAACGCTCCGGAACACTCTTACCGAAATATGCTCGAGGAATCTTTACTTCCTTTAAACGAGGAAAAAAACCAATCCATTTTTTCCAGTCGGCATAAATGCTATCCTCGATTTGATCGTCCCAGTCGCAATTCGTACGCCAGATGTCTTGAATAATCACTCTTCCGTGTATCAAAAAAGACGCGAGTAAGCCCAGTGGGTCGTAGAGGCTCATGACTACACGAAGAACTTGACGTTTAGTTGGGCGAACGATTTTATCCAAAAGTTGACCAACGGAACTAGAAAATTGTGTCGAAAACAATATTTCATCCGTTTGTGGCTGCCAGCGAATACCGAGTACCGATTCAGCATCATTTTCTCTCTGCAAACTCAGTGCTTTGGAGGTCGATGCTCCAGCTTCACCCATTTGTTCCAGAACATAAGCAGAGTTTGACATAAAGTTCCTTATTTTAAATCCCGCTTGAAGATGTACAAAGCGTACTTCATCGGCTACACGAATGACTTCGTCTTCAGTATCTCTGCTATCAAGAAAATCATCGACATAGTGACCGTTTATTATGGCCTCTGCCGCATCGGGAAATTCTCCTGCATGCTCGCTCGCATTAAGATTTTTAATGTATTGAGCCGAGCATGGTGAACAGGCCGACCCAAATATCGCTACATCCATCACATAAACCAGTGGTTTCTTGGTTGGATTATCTCTCCACAAGAATCGTTGTGATTGGCAGTCTTCTTTACGTATTCTGATCCGGTGAAACATTTCTTGAATGTCTGCACACACAGCAACAGCTCGTTGACGGAATCGATAAATAACTGCCGGTAGGGGTGTTAAAAGGTCGGGGCCTTTCAGCATTTTAGAATTGAAAGATACACCTTCGACTTGCACTGCAGCATCCCAGATCAATCTGATTTTGTTCGGTTTCTTCGGACTCGTTACCACGCTCAATGGTAAATACCACACTCGGTTGGGGTCCGTTGCAGATACTTCATCTGGTGTAGCTTTATGAGCATATCCTTTTGCCACATACTGAGCAATTTGCTCTTGAACGCGAATACCCAGATCAGGTTCTTTATTTAGTTTTCTCTCCAACCCGTTCAAACGGCTAGCTGCCATAGCGTAACTATTTCGTTAAGCCGTCTATAAACCGACGCCAGTAACCGCGTTTCTTGGCTCTAATCAAGTTCTTAGTTTTAACGTCTAACGCCGCGTAATTCCGGTAATTATCAGGTGTTCCATTTTTTCTGAATTTTTTATACGCGGAGGCTCTCTCCGCGTTTAAATTTGTGCACTCTTTGTCCCACCACGGGTTGGGAGGACGGATGTTAGTTTTTGCGCCGTAACTTCATCACTCGCCCAAAGAAGGCCAGTCTCGTAACCTCCAGACACCCGTCTGGTAGTAGATTCTAAGAGAAACCGTGCCCGTTTTTCTTTGGTTGTTTCAAGTGGAAGTGTAGACGGAGATAGTCCTAGATTCTCTGTCTCGAAATATTGTTTTACTAAGTCGTGTAACTTCCGGTCGTCTTCAGCGATTGAAGGTTTACTTACATGGTACACCCGATGAATATTTCGGTTTTGTATGAATGACGTCCCACCGTATACGCACCACCCAAGTCTAGTCTTGGTAGCAATGGGGTATCCACGAGGACCTTCTCGTATTTTCAAGGGAGCCGCAAGATAAACATTTTCTAAGCCGATCAACAATTGAGGTCGCGCTAGCTCGTACTTTTCAATCGGAAGGCCACGTAGATATGGATAATGCTCAATCAGATTGGATGGGTTAATAGATTGTATAGGCAGTTCAAGATTCTCAACTGTACGTGCATTTATTAAACTATGTTTTCTGTGTTTACCCTTCCCGGATATCTGAAGCTTCACTACACGAGAATCGTTTTCGATTCGAGAAACATTCCCAGTCCACCGAAGGTGCAAGGGGTCATGTATACCTTGCAAGCCAAGCTTATCGACTAATTGATTTTCAATCAAGGTTACCTCAGAACCTTCATCTAATAACGCGAAAGTGCTTATCTTTTTCAAGCCACTATACAATGTTACCGGTATTACTCGGTATAGAACCGTATGACCAGCGCTATGATGATTTTGCGGACTGCTAAGTGTATTTGATGGAATTGGTGAGTAATGAAGCAAAGGGTGATGACGCAGGCGACATCCATCTACAGAACAGTCTTTGGGTCTTCTACAAGGCCACGGAGCGTGACTTTTCAAACAGGATCTACACAGCTCATGCTGTCTCACCATCTTCCATTTTTCTCCAGGACTGAGTGTCTTGAACTTACCGCAGATATCCACCGCGTGTCCAAATCTACCACACATAGAACAGGCCTTTTCGGTCTGCTGCTGATTTTTTACTATACGTACATCGCTGTGGTGATTTACAAAACCTTTTGATCGGACATTACCACCTTTCGTCCGGTGTTCTTCGCATTTTACACCTCTAATCGTTGGTAAACAATGTGTTGTAACTTCGCTTGCTTTCCGCATAATTTCTGTCATGAATTGTCCAAAGGTTTCGAGGGTAACGATTGAAACTGCATCTTTATAATCTACCCATTTAAGCTTTATATCACACGGTAACTTTTCGACCAATTCCTGCAAAAGCGACGGATTAGACAAATGTGCCTCTAGCTGTGCCGCTACTAGATGATCGCAATAATTTTGGACCACCAACCCGTACGAGATAAGTGTGTCTAATCTTCCCTCTTTCGGAGCAGGAGTATTGCGAATTTTGTTCAGCAATGTCGTGATCAAAATCTCCGGCCTACCAAACAGCATTCGTAAAGTTTCAATCACACGTGGGACTGCTGCTGGTAGCAGTAGCCTACTCCGCACCGCTTCCATTGCGTCGCCTTTCAAACACCGTTGTAGGCGAATCAGATTTTCCGCATGCGAATATCCACACTCTCTTGTAGAGTTTTCCAAGCAACTCACAAATACTGGCCACTCTTCCGGACTACCAGAAAATGCTGGTAAATCCTTTGGTATGACTTGGCGCGCTGCCAATTGCGCTTTTGTAAGAGAACTTACTCCTGGTTTTTGGGGAGTAAAACAAATCGATTCACGGTCCGATTTACATGACAAATTCGTTGGGTTCTGAACGCTATTTAGCGAAGGTTGATCAAATCGATTTGAAACCCGACTTCGGTCTGTCAGATTAAGTAACGCTGACGAGTGCCGATTAGGAGAGGGCAAATTGGTTGAAAATTTATCTGGTAGGCCAGCTAACCATTCCCTTGTCTTTTCCATTTCTGTAATAGAGCCTGTGCTATTTCGACTACTGTTAGCATCTAGTCGTGACTGCATAATTTCATATTTCTTTTGTATATACTCCTCTTCCAGCCTTTTTAGAGCCTCTTCTCGCAGTTTTTCCTCCATCAAATGTTTCTTGGCCAGTGCAGACTCTGCTTCTTCACGGCGTCGTTCTTCTTCCAAGCATTTGCGTTCAAATTCTGCTTCTTTTTCCATTATGACCTTCAACTGTAATCGGTGTTTTTGTTCAAGGGCAGCTTCGCGTTCTCTTTGCTCCTTTTCAATTTGAAGACGTTGAATCTCCAGTCGTTGTCGCTCATTTAACTGTTGTAGTTCCAAAGCTGCTCTAGCGGCTCTGGTAGACGTCGTCGTACTAGCTTTGGAACTGAGTTCGTCTTGTTCAGTATTTTTCTGAGATATTTTGTCGCACATGGGACAATTCCATTCGCGTTCAGCCACCGAGTCTCCTACTCCCACACACTGGTAATGATACCATTGCTGGCATCGATCGCAAGCCACCATGCCATCATCATCCGGATCTTTACACAAACCGCAACTGTAAGTTGGCGCTTTCCGATTGTTCTTCGGCATAGCTTTTCTATCCGTTCTACACCGTGCTGTGAATCTACCAGTTTAACCTCGAATTCCGAACAAAATCTTAAAGAATGTCGTGGAAACCCGTCACGACGAGGTTAGAAATTTTCAGAATGTCGTGGAAGTCCGTCACGACGAGGTTAGAAATAACACAATCCTTTAGCGTAATTCAATATAGCTTTAAGCTGTAAATTTATTCCAGATTAGTTTTATATGTTTGCATAATTTCAAGAAACTTACATTTTGGTGTTTATTTAACTGATAAATATAATAGCACAAATTGTAACTTATTCAATTCGACCACGTTTTCTACTCGTGTCTTAACGTACTGTACTTCAACGAGGTAATAACTGTCACTGAAGTAAAGTCGGTGAGTCGTTGGTATTACTGATTTTAGCAGGAAAGTTGTCATCACTACCAGGGGTGCGCGAATAGGCTTTCGCTTCCCCAACAACACTCCAAATTTACCCTGGGGTAGTTGTCAATTTCTCAGACGAAACGACATAACATAGAATTTCATCCGAACTTGCATGACACAAGATCAGAGCATACCAATTAAAGCTTCAAACCGTTTTATTGCACTTTTTGTCTTGCTGTCTAGGGGGCTGTCCATAAAAGACGTCACGCCGCAAGGGGGAGGGGGGTGTTTCATAAAACGTGACCTTTTGTGACAGGGGGGAGGGGAAGAGGTTTTTTGAATGTGACGTCCAATATTTTCAATGAGCTCATTTTTGAAATACCTAATTACATTACTGCTTTGCCCTATTTCCTGAAAAAAATCTTCACAATAAACGTTTACATTCTATAGGAAAACGTGTATTTGTTGATGTAAAAGCTTCTTCTTGTAAATTCAGAAATGAGTGATGCAGGAAATCATTTCTGTTGTGATCAGCAAAAGTGCACGGAGGAGCGAGTAAATTAGCGAAATTAATAAATTTTGCCTAATATGAGTAAAATAGAAAAAGATGCCTTCAAACGGTTTAACTTAAGTTATGCACTGACAATTTTTTCTGTAATTTGATTTTCTGGCATTGATAATAGTATATCATAAGAATTTCTCTTATCTGATTCTGATGCAGTTTATTCAATTATACTCCATTTGAAAAAGGGAGGGAGATCAACGATTTCAGACGTAGATCATGTCATGTCTTATCTTGATTATATGTGATTTTCCTCCACCAACATCAAAGCTTATCGAATCATCCAATGATTGAACTTACATAAAATCAAGAATCATTTGAGCTCAAAATCATTACCCATTGTGTGACGGAAGATCAGTACCGATATTGATCGATGTGATTTAAAATTCATTGATCAACTGATCATGAAAAGAATCTCCGGCAGTGATCTCGTTTTGATGATGTTTTGGTCTTCATTTTCTCTACCCTGTATGCTACACTAAGGAAATATTATTCTTTACCTACAACAATAATATATCTGTGTACCCCTAGGAGGAATAAAACAGATGATTTAAATGATGTTAATGATATTAATAAAATAATTCCGATGATTTTGTAGTTTTAGGGATATTTTTTAATCTATTGACAGCATGTAATAAATCGATTTTTCTTTCATATTTGTATGGTTTGTTATACATATTGAGAATGTATTGAGATGAATTTTATTTATTTTGAATTCGTGACATGTGACATAGGGGGGGGTGGGGGGTCTTTACTTCTGTGACAATTTGTGACAAAGGGGGGATGGGTCAAAAATCGCCAAAAAAGCGTGACGTCTTTAATGGACAGCCCCTAGCAACACCCTACCCCTAGCATGCTACTCATTGGACTGAAATGTAAGCTATAATTTTGCTTATATTCATAGATTCGCGTGCTTCCAGCAGCTGCGCTTTAGCCTCGATTGACCAATCAGAGCAATGCTTTCCCTTTGATATATCGCTTACTCCTTCAAAACCGTCGACTATGGCAGGGAAATCCAGTATGCCGGAGATTTTTTGCAGAAAAAATAGGACACTGCTAGCTATTAATCAACATTTCAATGATAGAAATACGTAGAAATATTTCCAATCCAATGGTGACATAATATTAATAATTTATATAAAATTGACTGAGCTGTAATTGTTCAAAATCTGACCGCATTTCTACGTGTATTTTTCTTGAGTTTCTAGTTTTCACGCCTATATAGAAAACAAAAATGTGTTCCACATTAACATAATGGGATATAAATATTAAGATCATATAAAATTTTGATAGAATCCTGTTATGCTCTGTTGATCGGGTTGTCAATGATGAAGTTTTAGTTTTGCTATAAAAATTGCTGCAATCTAAAATAATACCTGTTATACGATATTACACAGCCAAGCTTTATTGCTTCATCAACATCAATGCATTGAACTCAACAGAATTGGACATTATCAGCATTATAAATGACAGTTACTTAGAAAATAAACGATTTCTTGCAATACCCATTTTATTGTATTCAACTCGTTTTTATTTCAACAAAAAACCCAATGCTGCATAAATTCGCGTCATTATTTTATATCTAATTTTTGCTCACGATATAATGCCACCGTGAATTTCTCACACCACCTCAATACGAAACAGCAGCACGCAAGCAATAAAAAATGCGGAAAAGTTTATGTAAACTTTTTCAAATTTCGGTTATTTTAGCTAAAATTTTATAATTTTGAGCTGCATTTTCAGATTCTTTGTGAAATTCTGCTACAAACACTACTTTTCAGTTCTAAAATCATCCCCGTGGAACGGAACAGCACCGTTTATACATTTCAAAAACCAATTACGGCTCGGCAAAGCAAAATTTCAAAATTCTAAGAATACTGAGTTATGATAAATTTGATTTCGAAAACTTAAGTGTTTTTGGTTTTTCGAAAATCGGTCTAGTTTTTGAATAATTGATCAAAAACGCGATTTTCGCATTCCGTTACATTACCTTAAGATCGACCAGTGTAACAAAGTGCATTAACGGCCTTATCGTTCTCGGTCCATATTCGTGATGCCTCAGGCGATAAATAGGACAATTGTGATTGCTCTAGGCCATCTATCTGGAGCTGTAGCTTTACGTCTATGAGCAGCATTGAAAAATTATGCATAACATGCTGAATGTTCGGATTTATAAGACCTCTTCTCACTGAAGTTCTTGGACGACTGGGAATGTTTCGAGTAAAGTTTCAAATATACAAGTAAGCAGTATGTAGCTCTAGGACTATGAGCAGCATTGAAAAACTATACATAGACTGCTGAATGCTCGAGTAGATCTTAAGATATGTTTTCGCCGAAGTTTTCGGACGACTGGGAACGCACCTGGGACAGCTATAAAAAATAAGTAATCATTGTGTATCTCTAAAAGTATTAACCACTAAAAAACAGGCATTAACCGTTATAGTTCTTGCTGTGACACAGTGTAGTCCTTAAGGACAATACTCCAAGTAGTTCATGGATATTGGAATATCTCTTAAGCATTTCTATAGTCTCAGAACATTCCAAAGGGTCCTCAGACGCTAAAGCATCGGACGTAGTAGGATTGCTCATGTTATTTACACTAAAATCAAATAAAATTTGAAAAATCATTTTTCACGAGAAAAATTTGATATACCTTGATGTTTTATTTAATTTACGCGAAATTTAATTTACGCACCCCCGGCGCTGCGCGTAAATTGAGGTTTCAGTGTATATATAAGTTCAACACTGAAGGAAGTTAAGGCTGCCATGCACCAGCTCAAAACCAACAAAGCAGCTGATAAGGATAGCATTACAGCTAAACTCATTAAGATGAGCTCATAAAAGTTGGCCATATGTCTGGATCTGGGAAACCAAACAGTTACCGAGAGAGTGGAGGGAATTCACAACAAAGGCAACCTTTTGGAATGCGAGAACTTCCGAGCGGTCACAATTCTGAATGTCGCCTACAAAGTGCTATCCCAGATCATCTTCCGTCGTCTATCACCTAAAACGATTGAATTCGTGGGAATTTATGAAGCCGGCTTTATCGACCAGATCTTCACCGTGTGGCAAATTCTCCAGGAATGCCGTAATTACGAGGTTCCAACGCATCGACTTTAAGGCGTACTATTGTAGATTATGATTATTTTAAAGTGCAAATAAATGTATGTTTCTTGTTCACAATGAAAATTCATGTACTCAGAGTCTGTAACAATAATAGACACGATAAAAGCAAATAAATTTTCTAGGTTATTCACTGGAGTTTCTCTTCTAGACATAGAATAGACATTAGTTCGACAAAAATCTTCAATTAAATCTTGGTGCAAAGAAATGATCAGAATTTATTTTAAATTTTATCTTGGTAGATAATACGATCTAATTATATGAAAAAGAACATTATATTAGCATTAGTATTAGAGATGGCCCGTATGTTGCTACTCCGTTGATCAGAACGAATTAAGCTTGCAAAATGTTTTGCTGGAACAACTAGCTTGGGATGTGCTATTCCACATTGTGTAAACTGCATTGATCCCTGCATGCTGATCAACACCGACGCCGGCCACGCCCGAATGCAAATCTACTTGTGAAGGAAGGATTGTTAGTTCAATGCATGTTGCTACTAGAAACCAAGGAATCCTCTGGAGTTAGGGTGGTTCTTACGATTTTCATTTTGATTAATTTTTTTAAAAACCTCTTTACCAAAAAAATTGAAAAAATCGGGAATATTTTAGGAATTATGGGAAGCTTTTCCGATTTTTTCTAGAATTTTTCAAAATGTATTTCATGTGAAAAAAAATGATCAAAATTTTCGAATTTATTTTTATCGCACTCACAATTTTGGTATCACTCTAGATTTTACATCAAAAATAAATCATTTATGAGTACACTACGCTGTATTTTTTTCAGATTTTTAAACAATGTGGACGATCATTCGGAAAGCCATGCGTCTCCATCAAATTGTCGTAATCCGATGGAAACGCATGGTATTTAGTTCTAAGATTATATATCACATGCCCTTAGAACTAAATACCATGCGTTTCCATCTACAACTTGAATTCAGGGCTTAAGAAAGAATTTTCATAAGAAAGGATCGGTGAGAGAAACATGAATCAGAACAAATGAATTGATAAATATTTAGGTTTTAATATACGGTTTAAAGTTTTTTTCCATGAGCTGATAAGTCATTTAACATTCATTTTACATTTATTGTATTCAAATCGTATAATAACTATATTTAGTAAAAATTCTAAAGGACAATTAAATTATAGTTCTTTTGCCAAAAAAAAGTATTCATAGATACCAAGCGCAAAATCAAGGAAAATTAGAAACCAAGCGAAATCTGAAAAACTGTCAATTTTAAGGTAAAATGTTCTTCGACGTTCTGTATCACATGGTATGAATAGCCAAGTTGCCTCAACAAGACAGCTGAAGTCAAACGGCTTAAGCTCATAAAGACGGATTAATCAAACTGAGATCGGACTGACAATAAATCCGTCGAAACAAAATGTATAAGAGGAAAAGGCTTTAAAATTTAACACCTTCCTACTTGAATAATAGTGCGTGGTGACGATATCGTGGTGGTTCATGAATTCGTGTATTCATTCATTCCTATCATACGTCTAGCTGAAATTGGACAGCTACGATCGACAGGGCATGTCATCAGGATAACAGACGGCAAACATTGGAAAATTGTTCCTAAATGTGATTCGGAAGGCTCAAGAAAAAGAGAAGCATAGCGAGCACGGTGGATCGATCAAATGGAGGCAAAGAGTGGTCATATTGAGCTGTATGGAGACGACTTCTAGGTACATAATAGACGGGCTTGAGCTAATGCGTGAGAAAAGTACTAAAGTACAAGTAAATTCAGCATTCAACATAGTAAAAACACATGGCTCAATTTTTCATTCATTCTTAGTTAATAAATATTTCGATTGAAGCAATAAAACATTATGATTTTCTGAAACTGTTTAATAAAGGTGCCCTCTTCAGGAAATAGCAAAAAACTGACGTGCCGAACGAAAACGTTTTTTCGACTATTTTTGGCCGATGCAGCTTTGGTCATTTAGGGGTTAGCCAAATTTTGTGCTAGGGCACATAACCGTTTTTATTATTTTTACATTTCGTTTTTGACTCATCAGTGCAGAGCAAAAAAATGAAAATATTAAGTTTAAAAGAACATGATGTTTGTATAGAAAATCGCCGATGCGAATTAATACGTTCTTTTTGGGTCTTCGGGACTTGTTGCAGGCGCTTCGGCTTGATTTCTATTTGATTTATAGTATTTCTTTGATAGTCCACATTTTTGAGAAATATTAAAAAAATACAGGGTAATGTACTCATAAATGATTTATTTTTGATGTAAAATGTAGAGTGGTACCAAAATTATAAGTGCGATTAAAAAAATTCGAAAATTTTTTTTCACATGAAATACATTTCAGAAATCAGAAAGGTTCCCCATAATTCCTAAAATATTCCTGATTTTTTTCAATTTTTTTGCTAAAGATGTTTTTATAAAAATTAAATAAAATGAAAATCAGAAGAACCACCATAACTCCACCAATATGGCAGTTGAAGGGTTTAAATTTCGGGAAAATCATCTCCAATATAAACCCTTTCAAACAGCATATATCAAATTTTGTTCTGTTTGGGGGCAGTTTTTATATGGAAACCCGGCTACACCCTTTACCGTAGAAAGTAAACTCTTGGCATTACATTCTTTTGTGGAATTTGGCCTTTCTGACCCTGCTGACCAAAATGCCCCCTTCCTTTTTAAGTATTAAAGACTTTTCTAAACAAAAGTTTTATCTCTAATGTTATCTTTTCGTAAGATCTTTTTGGTATGCAAGTTTGGCAGTTGTGATTTGAGGGAAAATATGAAAAAACTGAAAATATCATTAGATAGCTTTTCGATGTAAGGTTTTGCTTCGACTAAACAAGCATTTTAATCGTGTAAAACATCTAATTGTCGGTTTCAACTTAGTAATTAACTTTCAGCAATGCTAATGTCTCTATTTACAGTATACATATCTAGAGAAACAAAGCCATTTCTTTGATATACGAATTTTCTCATAACAATCACTCTATGGACATTATGCCCCACCTTCGATTCAACAGTATGCTTCGAGTTAAAATATTGTTTTAAAGATTTATAGGGTAAAGTGTTATAATATGCCCCCCTTAATAAAACATTGAGATATTTCTAAATGTACTGATATATTTTCCTCGAAAATGTATGTATTTCTTTGCAATACGTCTGAGGAACATAATTTTCAATGATTTCGGACGAAGTGATGAGAATTGATTAATACAAACACATTTTCCAAAACGACCACATTCTCAGTTTTTTCGCTTGCCGTTGGCATAATGCCCCAGCAACCGTATAATATGCCTCACAACAAATCAGTGGTATGCCCCACAACAATGATGCAATATGCCCCTTGAAATGTCGGTTTAGAAGAAAAGCAGATAAAGAAGATATTCTTTGCATCAGAAATCAATTGCATAATCAATTAATTACAATTGGAAACCAACATTTTTTATCCTCCCAACGCTACTTTTTGTTTTAATAACCGTTATAAATTTTTAAAACAATATTTTAACTCGAAGCGTACTGTTGAATCGAAGGTGGGGCATAATGTCAATAGAGTGATTGTTATGAGAAAATTCGTATATCAAAGAAATGGCTTTGTTTCTCTAGATATTTATACTGTAAATAGAGACATTAGCACTGCTGAAAGTTAATTACTAAGTTGCAACCGACCATTAGACGTTTTACACGATTAAAATGCTTGTTTAGTCGAAGCAAAACCTTACATTGAAAAGCTATCTAATGATATTTTCAGTTTGTTCATATTTTCCTGCAAACCACAACTGCCAAACTTGCATACCAGAAAGATTTTACGAAAAGATAACATTAGAGATAAAACTTTTGTTTAGAAAAGTCTTAAATACTTAAAAAAGGAAGGGTGGCGTTTTGGCCAGTAGGGGCGCTTTATAATACTTTCCCCTAACGGTTATTAAAACAAAAAGTAGCGTTGGGAGGATAAAAAATGTTGGTTTCCAATTGTAATCAATTGATTATGCAATTGATTTCTGATGCAAAGAATATCTTCTTTATCTGCTTTTCTTCTATACCGACATTTCAAGGGGCATATTGCATCATTGTTGTGGGGCATACCACTGATTTGTTGTGAGGCATATTATACGGTTGCTGGCATTATGCCAACGGCAAGCGAAAAAACTGAGAATGTGGTCGTTTTGGAAAATGTGTTTGTATCAATCAATTCTCATCACTTCTTCCGAAATCATTGAAACTTATGTTCCTCAGACGTATTGCAAAGAAATACATACATTCTCGAAGAAAATATATCAGTACATTTAGAAATATCTATATGTTTTCTTAAGGGGGCATATTATAACACTTTACCTTACAGAATCATTGCATGGCTTCCCCTCCTTAAGAAAACATTGAGATATTTCGAAGTGTATTAATATATTTTCATTTTGTTTTTTTTTCGCTTGCCTTAGACATAATGCCCCAGCAGTCGTATAATATATCTCACAACAAATGAGTGGCATGACACACAACAAGAGACATTATACCTCCCAATAATGATGCATTATACTTCTTGAAATGTCCATAAAGTGACTGTTTCGAGATAATCAGTATGTCAAAGAAATGGCGGTAAAACGTATTAAATTGAGCAAATTTTCTTCCAAAACTCGTAGAACTGCGGACAGCCGGCAGTCGAGAGGTTCGCTTTCAATTCATACATTTAATTCACTCGATCATCGTCAATCGAACAACAATGCCTTATGCGATATGAAGTAATGTCGATATCTACTCCCTAACCAAAATAATAAAATACCAAATGGATCCTCCTCGCAATCTAAACTTTATTTACTTAGTCCTAGTTAAGCACGGCCGCGAGAAATATCTACCAGTCACCACTTGTGAATGACCACTTAAATTCTTAACAATTTAGATTTAATTCATATTTCGATAAATAATACATTCAAAAAAATATTCTAAAGCAGCTATTAATAACGTTTGCATTAAAAAAATGGACGAAAATTGCTGATTTTTCATGAGTTTACCTTCACCCGCACTGACGAAACTACCCTAACATAATAACCCATGAGTCAGCAGACAAAATTTGACAGCTCTATCATTCGCGTTCAAAGAACGGCACCCTACCGCATTGAAAACGACATCATGCGGACGTCGTACGTCGGATGTCGGATACGCCTATTCCGGTATCTACAACATCTTGGCACTATTTGGCAATAATCAGAGCATCGCTGTGTGCGCTTGGCCGGGAGATCGGTGAAACCAGAGAAATAGTGAAAAACTACCTGACGAATATGAACATACATGACAGGTAGCGGAAGTCGCATCCACTGATTTCGGAGATGATGACGCAGCGGCAGTGTCTGAATAAGATGATCAATCGATTTTCCCGGAGAATCGCGACGTGGCGGATTCCTTTCATGAGAAATTGATCAAAAACAATTATCTGTCTTAGCTTTGTTTATCACCATCCAAAATAAGTGAATTTTTTAATGCAAATGTTAGCTGTTTGTTTTGATATAATTATTCTGTAAAATTTGAATTCGTTGTACAAAGGTATTATTAGGTATGGTTTATATGCGATATAAGAATAGAGCCCTGATCCAAGTAATTGTTAAGTAGTTATATTCTCCATCTTATCCCTTAAATTCATGAATTATGTTTTTGGTATTATACTATTTCTGACAATAGATATGATCCACGTCTCAAGCTTAGGTTTCATTTCAAGTTATGTTTCCAAATGACAACAGTATGTCTTCGAGTGTTATTTATCGATTTCGTAGTAGCTCTTGCTCATTTTTCAAACACTGCACTTAACACGCCCAGAATAATCACATCGGTTTGTTCGAGTACTGAATTCAAGTCCAGCAGGACAGTCCATCAGAAATGCCTTGCCTCTAAAACATTTCAGAAACTTGTTGCAATCCGAAAACATTGGTAATAAGACGGGATTTCTATCGTTGTCAGTTCGCGGACAACGAGGATCGATTGTTCCTTTAACAGTATCATATGAAACAACTGGTTTTCTTCGTTCGGGCTCACGTTCTGACAAACTTTCAATCTGATCCATTGCAGGTTTGGTTATGTGTTCCGACGCATCATTTTGTATCAGTTTTTGGGGCAATTGCAAAATGTTGAATCCGTTGCTAGCGATGTTAATTTGTACTTTGTGCATCGCACGACACTGTGCATACTCGGGATAGTCACAGGTTGTTCGTTCAATAGAGAATTCCAAGCCCTCAGGACAGCTCATCTCGTAACCTAGCCCCGATAAACAGGTGACAAACTTAGAGCAGTCAGTTAAGTGAGGTAGAAGAATGATTTCATCTGGATCGTCGAATCGAGGACACCTGGGATCAGGAGACACTGGATACCTGACTCGCGCCGATGTAACGGCCAAGATAAACAGAATAGCTACAAACACTGAAAAGAAAATATTATAAACATCAAAAGAGCACACCTGGTAATTCTAATTTGACTCACCTTTCATGGTTGGATTCGTTTAAAAAGTCATTATGAAAATGTTCATGAATATATACAAGTGGATTCCTCGAGTAGCTTACGCTAGATCCAGTATACAACATACATGGTTTTTGCTTTACCTGCTAGTGTTTAAAATTGATTTTTGGTGTTACCGGATCTAAACAACATATGTAATACGAAAAAAAAAACTCATGAACTCTGATACCTTATCGAAGCTCCAGAACGGTGAAGCTTCGAATGTAAATAAACAACTAAATTGAATTTGTCATTTCGTGGAATACTTCTGGTACATTAGGTTGAATCGTAGAACATTTTCAAACGTGAATCAATGACGGAAACCGCACCGGTATTCATCCAAGCTCCATCATTCATCTTTTCTAGTAAAACCATTAGTTGAAGTGAGTTCTGCTATCTCTGCGATACATAAAAATTGACTAATTTTGCTTCTTAAAACCGACGTGAAAACATTAGCTTCGATAACATCGCAATCCATTGATTGTAAACCGAACATCCAGTAAACTAATGTGGTGGCTAATGAGAGTACAATCAATACAATTACCTTACACTTATACATGGCCCGCTCAAGGTTCATTTTCGGTGTAGGTAAATTTTGTTGTGAATCATCCACAACGTTAGAAATTCCACTCGTTAGAAATTCCGATTACCAAAATCGCACATTTCACATTCCCCGTTCAAAAAATTCAAGAAAAAAACTATTCTTAACCCTCCTTGTAGTGCTATAATACCTTTCTCTTGTCATTACCACAGTCCCATTAAAATACTTTTTGCTCTGTTTTATTAGTATAATTTCAGACTTGAATTTTTGCTCATTTTTTATGCAAACTTATTCAGATTGATTCTAGTAGTTCACAAAAGCAGGCTTCAGCATTTACGTCACATATTCTGCATATTTCTATTATTTCTATTTCAGCAATAATGTATTTAAACTTGATCATTGATCTCTTCCTGAAGTAATTGGTTCAGCCGGATCCGAGAAAATTGAGAATTTCAACTCCGGAACCGGAAGTGACAGCCACTTGATCTTCGAACAATTTCCGAAAATTCACAGATAGTCTGAGGGCAATTGAAGCCATTCGTTCAAACATTACAGGCAAGAAAAAACCGTTTTTCTTGGGCAGAATAAGACATATTGAATAATAATTATCAAATCACTATAGTCTGGGTCCCGGCTTATTGCTCCATTCCAAGTAATGAAAGAGCCGATATTTTAGCTAAACATGGTGCTATTGAGGGTGAAATTTATGAGAGACCGAATGCTTTCAACGAATTGCCGCGTTCAACGGTTATCGCGATATTGATCATATCGTTTGGACATGATTCTCAACTAATAAATTCCTTGCGTACCCAAGGTAGACTATCCAATGTCCCATTCGCGACATTCTTGACCTTCCTTACATGAAACTTCTTTATCTTTACATCTTTATCTTCAGCCATGCAATGGTTCTGTACACTCTGAATCGGCTGCGAAGTCTGTTGAAACAGAAGGTCAAATTCCACTACAGGAATGTAATACCAAGGCTTTGCTTTTCGCAGCTCAAAAATTTTTATTTTTATTCAGAAGTCATTGAAAAACATTAGCCCAGGTGTGTGGTTAAATGCATGAGTCACTGGTCTTGCAAGCCAGTTGTCGTAGGTTCGAACTCCGACCTGGAAGTGGTCTTAGTGTCAGTAGAAGTGCAGTACTAGCGATACAATTATCCTGTACGCTATGAATTCGGAAAATTCATTTCCTTGGTCATGGTTTAATAAAGAGCTTGAATTATTTTTCATATTTCTAATCTTTCAGTCTAGCTTTCATGGGTTAGAAAAAAAATCATTCGTCGTAAGTTCATGGTCCTCAATAAAGGTACGTTTAGTTACTTTTTACTTGAAATAGTAGGATAATCCCTTTTCAAGCTCTTTAGAAGCTTTTGATATTGCTGCAATGTGCTCTTTGAAACGGTTTTCTTGTGTTATTTTGATTAATCCAATATATTTTTTATCGTAATGTATATCTTTTTGCCTTTCTCAAATAGAAAGGTTATGCAATCACTGTGAAAACCGACTTTTGAACTGAGGCCTGGAGGGCCGAGTGTCATATACCATTCGACTCAGTTCGTCGAGTACGCAAAATGTCTGTGTGTATGTATGTGTGTGTGATCCGACTTCCGGATCCGGAAATATAGGGTGAAGTGGGTTAAAAATTGTATACCATCACTGAAAATGGGGAAAAAACTTAAAAAAAGTTCTAAATCGACCTCAATTTTTTTCCAATTGATAGTTTTTATCAGTAGACGATCAAACAAACCGATGTCGGTTATTCTTTTAAGAATCGAAGAAAATTATTTTGAAGAATACCACTGCATTATATATGATAGAATGATTGATATGAGAAAGGCATCATTACACGACTAGGTGGATTAAAACAGGTTTTTTTTTGTAATATTTTTTTTGCGTAAAAGCTTTACGTTGGGAAGATGAGTTTCCATTTCCATTCAACAAGGATCGGGGGTCACTTCGTCCGCGGTTTATCTAATCATCCATTGCTTCATCGTCGATGTTGTGTGTGATTTCCGTTTTCTTTTCGTTTTCCTTGGTAATCGTAGTCTTGGACTCGTTGAGAGTTGCTGTAGATGCGCTTTGTTGTACATTGGTTGCAGTTGCTGGTTGGTTGGAAGGTAAGTTGTTAACTGCAGCTGGTTTACTTTGTTCTATAGGGGTTACGTTGGATGGTTTCGTTGAAGGGGATACTTCCCTGTTGCTGGTGACTGTCACAGGTGTACTGGGGTTGCTTGGGGTTGGAGTAAAGGAAGCACCGTTGTCCTTTGGTGTAGTTGTCTCCTTGTCCAGTTTATCACATGGCTTACCGTAGTGAACAGCTTATTTTGACATGTGGCCATCTGATTGTCATAGGTAACAACTGATTTGCACGGAATTCTTGTATCCTGACCGAAAGTCACATAAGAATGTATAGGTCTCTTCAAGCGCATGCGTAAAAAACGTACGCCATTTAGAATACCGGGGAAAAAGTTCTTTCTCTTTTCTTTTTCGATAGAGAGAATCTCTCTTTGTATTGGGACATAACATTGCGAATATAATAATCGGTGACACTTGAGGGAAGATCATGCACACGCACTTCTACAGCACTATCTTCCATATATACTAGAATGTTGTACTTAATGTTCTCGTGCTCCACATAGTGCACATTGTTATTGTCTTTTGCGAATTGAATTGCATCCAACTCTTTATAGAACTGGATGTAAACAACATTATTCGTCTTATTGCATTGAAGTAAATGTACACGTTTAATGTCAAGATGCATTTGCTCCTTAAGCAAACCTTCAAGTTCTCGTATCGAAGGTCGATTTTTGCACTGCCTGAAGTCAACAACAATTGTATTCTTCCGTGCCGGCGGTAACTTTTGTTCGTTTGGTTCACTCATTTCAAGGTCGTTCTATTGTTCACTACACAATACTGTACTTTTTTTCTTCCGTCCCGAACGTTTTGTTGTATCGACTGACTCGTATGCGATGTGAAAGCGAACTGTTGTATATCTTTTGTAAATCCTAATACAGTTTTTGATTTATAGTTCTTACTGCTGAATACAAAATCTTACTGATAAATTTCATCTCTTTTATTGCTGCATTCTTTGAATAATAGAATGATGATTAGAAGCGTAACGTACAATTATGTTAGTAACTTTCAATATATTTTACAAATAGGTTTTTTGTCGCCCTCATGATGAAAATAAATGAAAGGAAGCTGTTATTATTTTTTTCTTTACAAGTGAATTTAACGTCCCTGAGAATGTTGCTAATAGTTTCCAATAAAAAACATGCACCACGTTGCATGATGAAGACGACATATCTCCCACAGCGATTAGATAATAATCCTTGTTTTTCTAAATATTCTTCAAGGTTTGCCATAAACAATTCTCATATGAAAGGCGAGAGAGAATTACCCATCGGTGCTCAATGTAATTATTTATTAAATTCGCCTCTAAATTTAACATAATTTTGCGTCCATGCAAATACAAGATAGGTTGAGCTGTTAAATTTGGTTGTTTAAATAACCCATTTTCCAACAGACCGGTGGAGTCTTTCACAGTGAACAAGGCAGTTACATCGAAATAGACTATTATTTCATCATCTAAAGTAGCTGAGTTATGGAATTGTTTATCAAACTTTTGTGTATTGCATAATTATTTCGTAAAACAAAAAAAATGGCATAAATCCAAATTCTTTGAATAAGTCATTTGGAGATTTTTTTGAAATAATTTCCCTCATTTCATTACCAGATTTGTAAAGTTTAGATGAACCTTTAAATTTGGGTAAAGTTAGGTTGGATGAAGTTGAAATTTTCTTATACGTTTGGTGTGAACGAGCATTAAGGTGAAATTCGGAACATTTTCAGTGATTGAGTGCTGCGGGCTTACGACACGTTTTGTTCGCTAGTAAAACGGACACTAACTATGAATGGTTATAAACAATGAGTATTTTCAATTGACTAATACAAGGGAGACACATTTGTGCATGTTGTTTAGGATGGTCAATTTAGTCATTTAATTTATAACCAAAATGCTCTTATAGCCTCTTGCTGCCTATAGCGAAATTTTTCATGAATTGTTATAAATCTGAATAGTTTTTTTCCAAGGAAAGAAATTTTCATCGAATACTGAGGTCATTGCAGAAATGGAAGCCTATTTTGAAGGCCTTGACAATTTTTCTTAAAGGGCATCAAAATGCTGAAGGACCGATGGGTCAAGTGTATCGCTCTGGATGGAGATTATGCTGAAGAATAAAAAAGTTTTCACGGAAAAAATAACTTTGTTAAGCCCGGGACTTCTCATTCCATAAAGCAAAGTTTTGACATTACATTCCTTTTGTGGAATTTGGTCTTTCTGTTTCAACAGACTTCGTAGCCGATTCTTAGTGTACAGAATCATTGCATGGCTAGTACTATGGATCCTACTGACACTAAGAATCCTTCCAGCTCGGGACTCGAACATACGACAACTGGCTTGGAAGACCAGCGTCCTATGCATTGAACCGCCAACCCGGGATCATTCCATGTAGTACACGGAAAGAAATCCGTTACTGCTGTCATGATTAGAAAATTATGAAACCAATCATTTTAACTTATCATGACACCATGAGCAATAACTCTTCTCCCATAGATAGATTGCTTAATAGATTATTGGTAAAGCAAAAAGTAGGCATTGAAAAGCAAGACCTACTCAAAACTCTTTACTTTATCCTGAAGCATGTTCATTTAATAATCGTGTTGTTTTACCTACCGGCTGATAGAGAATTGAACATAATATAAAAATAAAGAAATACTCGGGCCCTGTGGTGGAGGAGGAGCACTATGAGGGAAGCTGAGCTGCAAGCAACCGGGCGGGTCATAGGTGGTGGATAATGCTTAGTCGCGATAGCAACTCGTTGTGACTCGCGACCCGAACCATGTAGCGGGGGCTGACTGCAGGTGTGGGTAGGACGAGGTAGTGGGCCCTACACGTTCTAGGCCTAAAAACCACAAGACCTAAAGCAGTTGGCCCTGACAAGGCGAGTTGGCGCCGCCTTTCAATATGCACCTGGCCCAAATCTCTCTCTTCTCGCGGTCCTTCAGCGCTACTGCAAGGTTGGCGCAGGCCTAGCTAGCCGCCCATAAAAAGGGCTTGCTCAGGAAGTTCAACAAGAAAATTCGGATGGATCTAATCGGCTCAGACCTTCGCGACGAAAACGGACAAGAGATTGGAAACTCGGCACGTGGAACTGTAAGTCTCTCAACTTCATCGGAAGCACGCGTATACTATCCGATATAGTGAAAGACCGCAAGTTCGACATCGTAGCGCTGCAGGAGGTGTGTTGGAAGGGGTCTACGGTGCGGGTCTTTCGCGGGAACCACACCATATACCAGAGCTGCGGCAACACACACGAGCTGGGAACAGCTTTTATGGTGGTGGGGGAGATGCAAAAGCGTGTGATCGGATGGTGGCCGGTCAGCGACAGAATGTGCAGGTTGAGGATCAAGGGCCGGTTCTTTAATATCAGCATAATTAACGTGCATAGTCCCCACCTCGGAAGTAGCGATGACGACAAAGACGAATTCTACGCGCAGCTGGAACGTGAATACGATCGCTGCCCAAGACATGACATCAAGATCGTCATCGGCGATTTAAATGCTCAGGTTGGCCAGGAGGTGGAGTTCAGACCGGTAGTTGGAAGGTTCAGCGCCCACCAGCAAACGAACGAGAACGGCCTAAGACTCATCGACTTTGCCACCTCCAAGAACATGGCCATAAAAAGCACCTTTTTCCAGCACCGCCTCCTGCACCGATACACCTGGAGATCACCCATGCAAACGGAGACACAAATCGATCACGTCCTGATTGATGGACGGCATTTCTCGGACATTATCGACGTACGAACCTATCGGGGCGCTAACATCGACTCGGACCACTACCTTGTGATGGTTAAGCTGCGTCCAAAACTGTCCGTTGTGAATAACGTACGGTACCAACGCCCGCCGCGGTATAATCTGGACCGACTGAGGGACACCGAGGTCGCGACTGCCTACGCGCGGCATCTCGAAGCAGCGTTGCTAGCGGAGGAGGAGTTCAATGATGCTCCCCTGGAGGACTGCTGGACCAGAACTAAAGCAGCCATCAGCAATGCTGCGGAGAGCGTCCTGGGATACATGCCAAGGAGTCGACGGAACGAATGGTTCGACGGCGAATGCCAGGAGATATTGGACGAGAAGAATGCAGCACGCGCAGCGATGTTGCGTCAAGCCACCCGTCAGAACGTGGAATCGTATCGACAGAGACGAAAGCAGCAAACTCGCCTTTTCCGGGACAAAAAGCGCCGCCTGGAAGAGTCGGAGAGAGAGGAGATGGAGATGCTGTATCGTTCTCAGGATACACGGGCGTTCTACAGGAAGCTGAATGACTCTCGCAACGGCTTCATGCCGCGAGCCGAAATGTGTAGAGACAAGGAAGGTGGCATCCTGACGGACGAACGTGAGGTGATCGAAAAGTGGAGGCAGCACTACGATGAACATCTGAATAGTGCACAGGCGGACAATCAGGCGTTGGAGGAGGAAGATTATGTCAGTGTTGCAGCCGACGGAGATGTACCAGTGCCCTTTATGAACGAGGTCAAGGAGGCTATCCAACAGCTCAAGAACAACAAAGCAGCTGGTAAGGATGGTCTAGGAGCAGAACTCTTCAAAAGGGGACCGGAGAAACTGACGGAATGCATGCACCGAATAATCGAAGAGATCTGGAACAGAGAACAGCTACCGGAGGAGTGGAAGGAAGGGGTCGTCACCCCGATATACAAGAAAGGTGACAAATTGGACTGTGCAAACTACAGGGCAATCACAGTGTCAAATGCCGCCTACAAAGTGTTATCCCAGATCCTGTTCCGGCGCCTATCACCACTGGTAAATGGATTTGTCGGGAGTTATCAGGCCGGGTTCATCAACGGCAGATCAACAAACGACCAAATCTTCACTATACGGCAAATCCTCCAAAAATGCCGTGAATACCGGGTCCCGACGCATCATCTGTTCATCGACTTCAAAGCCGCATACGACACGGTTGACCGTGTAGAGCTAGGGAAAATTATGGACGAGAACGGCTTCCCTGGGAAGCTGACAAGACTGATTAAGGCTACGATGGATGGTGTACAGTGTTGTGTCAAGATTGCGGGCGGTTTCTCTGAACCGTTCGAATCACGTAGGGGATTAAGACAAGGTGATGGGTTGTCCTGCCTGCTGTTCAACATCGCACTTGAAGGAGTTATGCGAAGAGCGCGGTTCAACATGCGGGGCACGATTTTCACGAGGTCCGGACAATTCGTGTGCTTCGCTGATGACGTGGATATAATCGGTAGAAACAAGGAGACGGTAGCAGATCTGTATACCCGACTAAAGCGCGAAGCGGCACGAGTAGGACTGAGGATAAATGTGTCTAAGACAAAGTACATGCTGGCTGGCGGAACTGAATGCGATAGGCAACGTCTGGGCAGCAGTATTACGATCGACGGCGACGAGTTGGAGGTGGTTGACGAGTTCATCTATCTTGGCTCAATAGTGACTGCGGACAACGACACCAGCCGGGAAATCAGGAGGCGCATTATATCCGGAAGTCGTGCCTACTATGGACTCCACAAAACATTGAGATCCAGGAAACTTCACCCCCGCACGAAGTGTACCATGTACAAATCACTGATAAGACCGGTGGTTCTCTACGGGCACGAAACGTGGACAATGCTCGAGGGGGAACTGCAAGCACTCGAAGTCTTCGAAAGGAGGGTGCTGAGAACGATCTTCGGTGGTGTGCAGGAGAATGGAGTGTGGAGGAGAACCACGAACTAGCGCAACTCTACGGTGAGCCAAGTATCCGGAAAGCAGCCCAGGCTGGAAGGGTACGGTGGGCGGGGCATGTCGTGAGAATGCCGGACAACAGCCCCACCAAGTTGGTGTTCACCTCTAATCCGGCAGGTACAAGACAAAGAGGAGCGCAGCGTTCACGGTGGCTGGACCAAGTGGAGCGAAACCTGGATAGTATCGGGCGCCGACGTGGTTGGAGGCAAGCAGCCATGGATCGAGTTACATGGAGAAGAATTGTTGATCAGATAAAATCTTAAAAGATGTAATATCAGAAATATATATAAAAATAAAGATAATGAACCGAAAATTGACATCATAAGAGACAAAGCACGGCTACGCTTTTCATTTGACAAACATCATTAAAAATAAATTCGAATGTGAATTTGGAACACCATCTAACGAAAATCTGAAAAAAATATTTTGTTCAACCACTTTGATCAATTTGTTTCATAGGTATAACAACACAAGCTGTATTTATTTACCTAAATATTATAAATAAAACTATTTTTTGCAACAATTCGATAGAAAGTTTCTTCTTAAGAGGTTTGATTCACACGTGTTTTTTCATGCAGTTTAAATTCTGAAACACAAAATCTAAACTGAAGCAGAGAACGCAAGTAAACACGTTATTTTAGGCGTCGTCGTTTTTCAAAAACACAATTCAATTTCAATGATTCTGACTAAAATAAGTTCATCGTGCTTTTTACTGAACTTATGTTGCAAATATTAACATCGTTGCAAAAATCACATATAACGCCTAGAGGTGTGCAAAACAGCTCATTTTGGTGAACAGCTCCGAACCGATCAGCACACCAAAGTGAATCGATTCGATGTATCAGCTTCATTTTGTGCGCCGTTTCTCTTATGCAACGGTTTTCTTTCATATGTATGATCGAAATTGAATCATTGATTTGCAATGATGCAATGAATGCAATGCGAATTAATTTATCTTTAATTGATGTCGACAAAATTAAATCTCTTCGAGAGCCGAAGATCCGATCAGCTCGTAGCGTGTTTCCTTCGTCATGATGCGGTGAACTGGGTAGCAAATGAGTGAGCTGGTGAGCTGCGGTTCTTTTGAAAAGAGCTGTGAGCTGTCAGCTCACTTCAATGATTCAATTCACTGGAACAGCTCAGGAGCGAATTGCCCATATCTAAAACGTCTGAATTTATGTTGCAAAAATTACCATCGTAGCAGAAACACGCCTAAAGTTATACCCAACAACGTCAAGTGCGTTACGTTTAAATTTCAGTGAAATCAGTCCAAATAGATCATGATCCGAGAAGTTTTAATCATGGTGTATTATCATAACAAGAAAGTATATTATTTTCCCCAAATCATGACACGTTTTGCTCATTTTTAGTATTCTAATTTTACCCATGTATGTAATTCACTGAAAACTCTTTAATATCCAGATGCATGACAGTTCTCATGGACAATACAAGTAGTAAAAATTTGGCTATTCATAAAAATACACTACAACTTTATAAGTTCCTATTCAATATGCAAGGAAAAGTTTCTTAGAAGAATGCCTTAGTAATATTAATGAAAACATGAGTTATATGAGAAAAGCAATAATATTCTTATGAATTTATAGTTTCCAAATTCATACAGCCAAATGTGAGAAGATTTTAAGAAATTTTGATTTGTTGTATCCTCTTCTTGTCAACTTATGACTTATACATTGCTATATGTTTCAGATACAACAATTTACCGAATATGTTTGTACACTTCTCAAAAGGGGCCTTGAAAATCCAAAAATACGACATGTCAGTTATACTTAGTCACGTCATCCAATTATGGATAATGACATTACCCTCCCGTCTTTTATTAGATTTCCAGATTTTGTGAGTATATTTGATTTCTGTGCATTGTAATAACGTTATGATTTTGTGCCTTTAAAAGTTCATTTCATACTGAATCCAGTAATTATAAATTGCTTTAGATTACGTGGAAAATAAAATAATTATTGTGTCCCGAAAATGAATTGTCACATATTTTTCCACTTGAAATTCTTGAAGCATTCCTAAATATTGACATCTATATTTCTATTCAACTTTTTATCACTTGTTAAAACTAGATTTACTTTCAATTTAAGCAAAACGTTCATTATATGCAGCGAAACAATCAAATAGACTCTAAAATCAGTTTCAACATAAATTATTTGGTACTGCAGGGCGTCAAGTTTCGAGACATATTTGAAAAAATAAATGCATTTTGCGAACTCGACGAACTGAGTCCAATCATGATTAAAATAAACTTAGATTCTTCAGTGGTATAGCATAAATCAAATAAACATAGATTTCCCAGTGTAATACTAATGTAGTTGAGCAACCCGTGACAGCAAAAGCACCGTCTGGTGGAGAATGGGTGCGTAAATGCTCCTAAAATGCATGCATAAAGTTGCCTGCGCATTTAACAAAACCACAGTAGCTAATGGAAAAAAGTACACCCGTTTCTCACTAGAGGTGCTGTTAGTGTCACCGTACAGTCGGAAATCTATGTTTATTTGATTTATGGTTATAGTAATGTAGTTGCATGAAATTGCCTGCGCATTTAACACAACCACAGTAGCATAAATCAAATAAACATAGGTATCCCACTGTACGGTGACACTAACAGCACCTCTAGTGAGAAACGAGTGTACTTTTTTCCATTAGCTACTGGGGCTGGGTTAAATGCGCAGGTAACTTTATGCATGCATTTTAGGATTGTTTACGCACCCATTCTCCACCAGACGGCGCTTTTGGTGTCACGGGTTGCTCACCTAAATTACTATTACACTGGAAAATCTATGTTTATTTGATTTATGACAGTAGCTAATGGAAAAAAGTACACCCGTTTCTCACTTGCAGCGCTGTTAGTGTCTCCGTACAATGGGAAATCTATGTTTATTTGATTTATGGTTCAATGGTTCATGACACTAGGCCCTCCGGACCTCGGTTCACAAGTCGATTTTCACAGTGATTTCATAATGTTTCTACATGAGAAAGCCAAAAATCGATTTTTCTGTTCTGACACACTAGATGACCCTTTTAAAGCATGAATTGTTTTCGGCAACGTAATCGTTCAATGATGACATTGTTTAATCTAAGGATATTAGGAAGACATCTTTATCTTTGGATTAAAATCACTGATCCAAACAGTTTCATTGTAAAATCAAGTGCAATTGTCTCTATCAACAGTAACACACATTGTAGTTGGATGCAAAAATTTTCTTTTACAAGAAGTATGAATCGCGAGGTGGCATTAGCAGTTTAACATAATCTACTAATGCACAAGCAATGGAAACCTGCAAAAATACTTCCAACATCAACTTCAATAATAACAGCAACAGTTACAACGGCTACAATTCAACCTAGAATCAATGGACGATAGGGCGAAGAGTGAATCAATAGATCCACAATCCTCGCTGAAAGGTAATGAGATTGCTGCTACCCAAAGAAAAAGGGTATCGAAGAGGAGCAGTAATAAAACATACAGTGAAATAATTACACGAAAATAAGATAAGCCGGCTCCGTTATACACTAAGGTTTGTTTTTACGTGAGGGTTATGTACCGTGTTAAAAAAATTGCGGAAACCGTGCAAAAAAACCGCGAGAAAAATTGTATATAATAATTCCAAAAACCATAGATTTTATTATTTGTTTGTTTTGTTTCTCATAAAATGTAACTGTTACTTCATAATAGAATCTGAAATCTAAAAACCAGCCTGAAGTTACGAAAAATGTCTAGTCATCCTCGATAAAACACTTTGGATGACAAGTTAAAATAAAATACTGTACTGCTCGATATGATGAAGATTTGAAGAGATCAGTAAATCCGACTAGTTCTTCGACTCTACGAAATTCGATGATATCAGCTAAGATGAATGGGGGTACCGTCACTGTAAAAGTGTTTTCGCTTCGTGTAGCAGAAAAAATTAAAACCACCATAAGAATTGTTCAAGTGCCATTTACAGTGCAATATTGAGCATCGAAAAATCTTGCAAACACCCGAATGCTTTTTAGAGAGATCTTATCACTGTAACGATTTAATCAGAGTGTCCCGGATGTTAAAAATACTTGCGGAGATGCTCGCTGTAGTACTTACTATCACGCAAAATCCGGGAGGACGTATGCATTTGCACATATAAAAGCATACTATGCAGAACCTGTTTTCAGTAGTATATTGACGAGCAATATGTTTGGTATGTATGCGACCTTGAACAAACAAGAAGAATTTAATAATAACTTTCACTGATACCTCTTAGATCTATTTTTAGCACTTTCAGTGTTAACGTATGGAAGTTTACTTGTAGCAGCAGAGGAAAACCATTACAATGTGATTACAATTCGAGATATTCGATGCCCTCGAGTCGATGACCCAATGACACCGTATCTCTTGCCTCACATGAATGATTGTTCCAAATTTTTATCATGTTATAGTGGATTAGCGTATGAACTTATTTGTCCAGAAGGACTTCATTTTGGAGTAGAAAAAAGCCGCTGTGATTATCCTGAGGATGCGAAATGTTCTACCGTGCGGCCAGCCAGCTATCATAGCTCTCAAGATGATCCTTCTAAAGATATGAGTGACAATAATCAGCCTCAATTTGATTCTCGGTACAATGATTATGCGTGGCAACAATGGAAAATACAGCAAGCACCTATGCAAACTCATTCTCAGCAAGTTAGTCGAGACCGTAATACTGCATCTGAATATCAAGCCTCGTCTAACCATGCAATTGATCGTCGAATGCCTGAAAATCAGAACAACGACCGAATTAACTACGACTTACAAAGTCAATCTATGCAACAATTCGTCGGTTTCTCGTATCCTTATATAAAACCTCACGAAAATGGACTATGGAATAATAAACCACAACTGAGCGATCCACAGCAATTCCAGAGCAGCTCAGACCACAAACCATCCCAGAGCCAACAGTCGATACATAAAAAACCTCAATCATTTGTCGATAGATCAGACTCATTTGATAACAACGCACATGGCAATCAAGCTGAAGTATATCAAACTGTTGATCAAATGGTTCCCACTGGAATTTTAGCACAGAACATGAACACTAGAAAGCCACAGAATAATCAATATCTACATCCACTAACTGATATTCATACAAACATATACGACAGAAATGGTCAGTTCCATGGATCACTAGATCAGAGTCATCAGTCATTGGAGCATGACCAATCGCAAGTACCCGTACGGCAGCTTTCTATTGAGCAAGTGCCACCTCAGAGACTTCCATCACATCAGAAGCCCAAACCTAATCATCAACTTACTATCCAACAAGAACAACTCCAAATAGAACCCATAAAACCAATTACACGTGAGCGCAATAATCATAATCATGTTTCAAATCCATTACAACATGATCAATGGCAGTCTAATGCACAGATCCCTACTGAGCTTCATAGAAAACCTCAGATCGAACAACCTCATTTATATCCAAAACCATCGCTACCATCCTTTAATCAATTGGAGCATCTTCATTTCGATACACAAGACAGTAGATTCCCGGTACTTGGAACCCCAGAACAAATGCACTTTTATCATGAACAACAATCCAGCGCAGGACAGATACCACATGATCGGTCTCCTGTTGTAGAATTACCACAGCATAATAAACCCGAAAAAATCCCACCGGCTTACAGACTCAAACCAAATCAACCGAATCAACAGCAGCCACCACAACAAGTCAATGTTCCTTCAGGGGTCAACAGACCAAACAGGCAGCATTTTGAGCGAGATTCGGACGTTGAAGATGTTGTTGTAGTACCCGGAATCCCCGATGCCAGATGTCCTCGCTTTGATAACCCAAAGCGACCCGTACATTTTCCTGTTCGTGGAAATTGTCAACAGTTTGTGAAGTGCTTCGGTGGAACAGCCTACACAATGGATTGTCCTGGCGGATTGGAATTCAATGCTCAGGGAAACCGTTGCGATTATCCGGAAAACGCACGATGCTCGTTAACATAGCAATATGCTTTTATACGAAAGTTTTATTATAATCAGGTAATAAAAATGGCATAAAGTACATGAGTTTAATTGATCAATTGTTTGTATTCTCCATACGAGGAAAATGGATTGAAGCGCACCTCTGGCCTGTTTTGGCCCGTTTCTATTTTCAACATGTAATGGTCACCACATTAATTTAGCAGCCACATTGTTTAGTGGGGCAAAACTTGATTTGCCGCCACCCTCCCTCGTTTGTTCAGTGAGCAAAAAAAAAAAATGTTTCCTCAACTCCATCGATTTGGCGAGCAAAAAATAGGTTCCAAAGATTCAGACTCCTTTCCGCTGCGCCCAAGGTTGCATTGAGATTCAAATATTATTAACTAAGACGGCTAAAAAAACTGGAGACTTTTAGCAAGAACTGCGGTAGTTGAAACAGTATGATTGTAATTTTTGATTTACACAGAATGTCTCTTTCCATCCAATTTTTGAGTTACTTATCGCAAAGCAACGCAGCTTATAGCTAGGTAATGCATCAGCTCTAAAATAATCGTACACTGAATTTTAATGTAATCATATATTGAAATTTGATTGCACATCAATCGTGTGAGCGGGAAAAAATTACAGCATTTCAATTGGGTAAAAAAATGGTGCATTATAGTTCCGAGTATACTCTGATAATCCATATATTACTAGCATGTTTGACAAAATATTGACAGTGTAAGGTGGCGTCGTTAACATGGTTTACATCAGACCCTGTCAGCTTGGAGTGATATCAGTCTTCAGTTCAGCAACGCCATCGCACGGCATCACATTCAACATATCATGTCAATTGTATGGGTGCGCAGTGCCATGTACTGCTATGTACTAGATTCGATGCCGTCTCGCCTGAGGGCACCATGCTCGCAAAAAAATATGTTTCCAATGATTTGTTCGGGAAATTTGAGAGCTGGATATCTTGTCAATATGATGTCTTTGTTAACATGGAACTCGTATCAATTATCAATAGCAGAGGAATGCACCACAATTTGAATCATGTATTCGTGCATGTTTATTGTTTCCAGAAAAAGGTGTACCCAATTTGATCGGAAAGCTGAAATTACAAGAGAATAAAATCCTGGTTGAAAAAAATATAATTTTGCCCTACTCATACACAAAGGTTATGCAATCACTGCGCAAACCGACTTTTGAACCAAGGCCCGGAAGGCCGAGTGTCATATACCATTCGACTGCGTGTGCGTATGTATGTGTATGTGTGTATGTAACGTTTTCTTGCACTAACTTTTCTCTTAGATGGTAAAACCGATTTTCACAAACCTAGATTCAAATTAAAGGTCTTGTGGTCAAAAAATTCATTAATAATGTTTAGATCCGACATCCGGCTCCGCAATTATGGGGCAAAATGTGCATGGTGTTAAAAAAATTCCTGAATTTAATCTTGATCCGTTATTCTTTGTAATCGCATCACTTAAGAACGGATGGACGGATTTACAAGATTCTTTTTTTGTTCGATCAGTTTCTACCCCCACCGGGTTCGTACTACAAAAAATTAGGGCAAATCCACCGGAAAAGTGTGAAAAATTTATGTGGTTATTTTGTATGGAAAATGAAATGGAAATGACATTGAAAAAGTTGTCCAATGGAAATGCCATTGAAAATAGTTGTCGTTAATGGTTAACCATCAGTTACCATAAATTGAGCGATCTCTCGTTATTGACAAAAACAATCTTCTTGATAATGATAGAAATTGTTTTCTGGTGCAACACTGTTCAAGTTGTTACGAGCTAGTTACCAAGGAGCCCCAGCATTAACCGATACATGCACAAGTATGTATTTGTAAAGAACTTCGGTACTCATGACGTGTTCGTATTTTCAGATTCATCAAGAGTAAACTTTGCAAAATAGAAAAAAAACTTTATCCTTCAGTTTGATGTGGACGAAAAGTTATATCTGCTGCTGAATTAACACATTTATGAGAATTGTCAATGTCTAGATCATAGAATTTTGTTTATCCATTTGATATAATCATTGCTCACTGCTATTTTTCGATGAAACTTTTTGCTTCCAAAAAGAACATAATTAGTGTTCAAATTTTCATATTAATCATTCAGAGATATATGCTATGTTTCAGCACCTGCGCTGATGCTCGAAATGTATCGTATTCATCTGAATGATCAATGTGGGCGTGGACTATGGGCACAGACTAACAGACATGATACTATGAGTAAATTCTTCTAAAAATAAATTTTCGTGGAGCACTAGTTCCACCTATATTGAACTGCACGAACTATTTAGTATCGGTACACCCCTTGTGTTATGTAAACGTTTTTTACTAGTTGGCTTCCCTCGTTTGTCAACAAAGATCAGCTGCTCGCAGAGATGCCAGATTTTATCAAGCTTTGTATAATATTTGAAAAAAATCGTCGCAACAAATTATAGGATTACGTTTATATATTTAACTTTTTTAGAGATGTTTGAAAGGAACGATTCAATTTTCTCGACGTTGTTCAGAAAAAATGACTTCTCAGGTAGGTAAAACTAATTATTTTTTGTGGTATAGCTGTAATGCTTATTCCTTTTAGTTAGTTTTTGGCACGGAATTATCGGGCCCAATGAAAAATGAACTTGTAGTCATCTACGCTATTTTTGATTGTATTGATGATTTTCACCCGGAACACTGGTGGCAGGCCAGAAGCAAGTAAATATCATAACAGAACATGGGTTCGATTTTGTATTGCGTTGGAGGATGAGAAGTAGGCAGAAATCTGTATTTAGTTTTGGCAATATGTATTAAATCTGTATCCTGCATGAAATCCGCATGGACGTATAAAATCAGTACATTACAGATAGTTCTGTATGAATGGCAACTCTGTTGGTAAATAAAAAAATAAACACAGTCCAGATGACCGACTGATTGATTTTGGTAGGGTAACGTGGCGCCATCATGACATATGCGAGTACTGTCCCAACTAAAGGAATATTCGGAATGACCATTGAAATGATTAAAGAATTTAATTTGAGTGTCTTGTCTGTTAGTTTAGTTAGTTAGTTTAGTTAGTGTTATTTTGAAAGCAGAGTATTTCCTCGAAAATTAAAATTTTATAAACTGAGGAGTGATCCCAAGAGTTACATTTGACATAACATGTATTGCTTATTTTTGCCAAAGCAGTTGCTCAGAAGTATACTTTTTCTCGAATAGATTCCAAATACTATAATAAAACGTAAATAGAGGAAATGAAAAAGAAAACTTATGTTATTTGCTGATGCAACTCGATGATGTTATTGCAAGATTTTAATTGATTATATGATTGTTGATTGGTCATCGATGTTTGTGGGCATCATAGTGTTAGTAATTAGAAGCCATATATTTGTAACAGAGAATATATACCCCTTCTTATTACTTTCTTCTTGCGTTTAGAAAATACTCATTAGTTATATTGAAATTATCCAAGATCCAGTCATAGATATGAAATGTTGGTATTGATGATAATGCTGCTCGTGATATCGTAAATAATCTGCGAGATTAATTCTGAGTGAACGATATTATTTTATTGCAAAAGGGACTATGTTGCTCTCCATAATCACTAAAACGTTCCATAGCCTGCAATTGAATTTTATTTGGATCCGACTTCCGGTTCCAGAGTTTCAGGGTAATATATGAAAATTAGCGGAAATCAATCAATCAAATTTCTCGGAAACGGCCTAACCGAATTTCACAAACTAAGATTCGAACGAAAGGTCTTATAGTTTCCTTTTCTAGAACCTTTTATCCAGAGCCGACTTCCGGTTCCAGAACTAAAGTGTGATAAGTGGAAAATTACCAATTTCATGAGTATTTTTTCACATCAAAAACAGGTACAAATCCCATAAAACTGTTAGATAAATTCTTCTAGTTTGCAGAGCTTGTTAGTTTGTGGGCATATAAACTTAATTCGGCACTGCTGGTCCCCCCTTTTCTTGATCCGAAAAATCCAAAAGTTGTGAAGAAAAACTCCAAAAGTAGAACTCATTTCGATTTCTCAGTGACGCTTGAACAGATTTTCACAAATCTTAAATTAAAACTCACATTGTCTCAAAAGCCACTGTGAAATTTTATCCGGATCCGACTTCCGTTTCAGCAGTTACAGGGTGATGAGTGTCAAAACTTTCAAACCGGTATATAGAATGGCAATACAATACCTTGTAACGTGGAAAAAGAAAACACAACACGAATGATGTGTGCTTCGTTCTATTTCGTACACGCTATAAAAAAACGAAACGGTTAAGAATGTCTGCTACTGACGTTTGATTTTGTTGAAAAACAGTGCTACGGTTGATAAAAATCTTAGCTATTTTATGATAAGTGCGACCGAAAGAATAAAATAATGTCAATGAATATAAATTTATTTGAAAAAAATAAACATATATTGGAATTCCAAGCTTCGCGATGTAAATGCAATTTTCACAGCCGGTAGAGCAGTAATGCCGTGCTGGTGGTGTAGTGATGTCAATTATAAAAATAATAATAATCCTACTACATATTTTATGCTGCTGATTCATACTGTTTAGCTTGACTTACATATGCAAAAGTAAAAAAAAAACGCAAGTTCGCTTCTTGTGTTACATTTCGTTTAATTGGTTCAATAGAAATAGAGCAGTCTAGGTTTAACTATGTTCAAAACTGTTCCAATTTGTAGCTGACAAACCAACTTTGGCTATTCCGGTCATCTGTATCCGATTTCGAAAGTATTGGAAATAATGATCATAAACTGCAAAAAGTATCTCACTCACTTTTTTTCAAGATTTAAATCGATTTTCACAAACTTATAGATTCAAAGAAAAAGTCTTACAGTTTCATACGGAATTTCTGGATTGTTGTGGATACTACTTCCTGTTCTTGGTTGGTTCCTTGTACAGTAACTTCTATCCCTACCTCCCCACGGTTCCGGCTGGGGTACGAGCAACCATAGGAAAGATCGGGTAACCAACCCCGATGGGACCTTGGTCGTATGCTGACAGGGAAGGGGGGGGCTTGCCTTCTCTTTACAGAGAGCGAGCCTACCCAAGCGTCTGTTCCCCATATTGGGGCGGCTCGAAACAGCGTCTGTTCTCCATGTTAGGAGCGGCTGATTACCATACTTGTGTCAGTGTGGGACTCTAAACAGTGCTGACACGATGGCCCTCCGGCGAGACAGGAGGTTGGTGCAGGCCTAACAAGCCGCCCGGAAAACATATGTTACGTACGATCAAGAAGGAAATACGACTCGGAATAATCGCCAAAGACCTACGCAACGAACAAAGGACTACGATTGGAAGCTTGGCACAAGAAACTGCAAATTGCTTGGCTTCCCAGGATACGACCGAATGCTGCATGATGAGCTTCAAATCCGCGGCTTCGAAGTCGTAGCACTGCAGGAGCTTTGTTGGACGGGACAGAAGGTGTGGAAAAGTGGGCATCGAGCGGCTACTTTCTACCAGAGCTGTGGCACAACCAACGTTCTAGGAACGGGATTTGTAGTGTTGGGCAAGATGCGCCAGCGCGTGATTGGGTGGCAGCCAATCAGTGATAGAATGTGCGTATTGAAGATCAAGGGTCGTTTCTTCAATTACAGCATCATCAACTTGCACTGCCCACATGAGACGAGACCCGATGACGAGAAGGAAGCATTCTACGCGCAGCTGGAACGAACCTACGACAGCTGCCATGGCGGGATGTAAAACTCGTCATCGGCGACATGAATGCTCAAGTAAGCCGGGAGGAAATGTACAGGCCCGTGATTGGGCTGGAGAGCCTGCACGCGGTAACAAACAACAACGGTCAACGATGCGTAAACTTTGCAGCCTTCCGAGGAATGGTAGTTCGAAGCACCTTCTTTCCCCGCAAAAATATCCACAAAACCACCTGGAGATAACTGAATCAACATATGGAAAATCAAATCGACCACGTTCTCATCGACGGGCGATTCTTCTCCGACGTCATCAATGTCCGCACTTACCGCAGTGCCATTATTGATTCTGACCACTACCTTGTCGCGGTTTGTATGCGCTCAAAACTATCGACGGTGCACAATACTCGTCGCACAGGAACGCCGGGACTCAATCTCGAGCAGCTACGTAGCATTCGTACTGCGGAGGAACACGCGAAACAACTGGAGTTAGTGCTACCAACGGAAAAGCAGCTTTGCACGACGACTCTTGAAGACGGCTGGATGAACATAAGGTCCGCCGTGAGTAGCACTGCTGCAACCGTTCTATGTACGAGGTTATCGAATCGAGGAAATGACTGGTTTGACGGCGAATATCAGCAAATGGTCGAAGAGAAGAATGCAGCAAGGGCGAGGATGCTGCAACACCGCACGAGGGCAAACGAGGAACGATACAGACAGGCACGGAACAGACAGAACACTGTTTTCCGGAGGAAAAAGCGCCACCAAGATCGCGAAGCGTTGGAACAGCTGTATCGCGCAAATGACACACGGAAGTTCTATGAAAAGGTGAACCGGTCACGTAGAGGCTACACGCCACAGGCCGAAATGTTCAGAGATACCAGTGGTAACATTCTCACGAACGAACGTGAGGTGATCGACAGGTGGAAGCAGTACTATGACGAGCATCTGAAGGGCGAAGCACAAGATACAGATACATTTCTAGGATTTGGGAGGATTTGCACTGGATGATTTCTAGGATTTGGGAGGAGGAGATTCTACCGCAGGAATGGATGGAAGGAGTGGTATGCCCGTCTACAAAAAGGGCGATAAGCTTGACTGTTGCAATTACCGCGCAATCACATTGCTGAACGCCACCTACAAGGTACTCTCCCAAATCCTTTGCCGTCATCTATCACCAAAAGCTAAGGTATTCGTAGGGCCGTACCAAGCGGGATTTACTGGAGCCCGCGCCACTACGGATCACATATTCGCGATAAGACAAGTACTCCAGAAGTGTCGTGAATACAACGTACCCACGCATCACCTATTCATTGACTTCAAAACGGCATATGACACAATCGATCGAGAACAGCTATGGCAGATCATGCACGAATACGGTTTCCCGGATAAACTGACGCGATTGGTCAAAGCAACGATGGATAGAGTGATGTGCTACGTCCGTGTATCTGGGACCCTCACGAGTCCCTTCGAATCTCGGAGAGGACTACGTTAGGGTAATGGATTTTCTTGTATCTTGTTCAATATTGTCTTGAAAGGTGTGATTCGAAGAGCGAGGATCGACACGAATGGCACGATCTTCCGAAAGTCCGTGCAACTTTTTGGCTTCGCTGACGATATTGATATGGTGACACGTAACCTTGAGAAGATGACGGAAACCTACATCGGACTGAAAGCTGAAGCTAGGCGTATCAGACTGGCCATAAATGCGTCGAAAACAAAGTACATGAGAGGAAGAGGCTCTAGAGAAGAAACACTACGCCCCCCACCACGAATATTGATAGACGTTGACGATTTCGAGGTGGTTGACTAGTTCGTGTATTTGGGCTCACTGGTGACCGCCGATAATGACACCAGCAGAGAAATTCATAGACTTATTTTGGCAGGGAATCGTGCGTAGTTTGGACTCAGAAAAACCCTTCGATCGAGGAAAGTACGCCAACGCACGAAATTGATCATCTACAAAACGCTCATTAGACCGGTTGTTCTCTATGGCCACGAGACCTGGACTATGTTGGCAGAGGACCAACGCGCCCTCAGTGTTTTCGAAAGTAAGGTACTAAGGACCATCTATGGCGGAGTGCAGATGGAAGACGGAACGTGGAGACGGCGTATGAATCGCGAATTGCAACAGCTGCTAGGAGAACCACCTATCGTACGGACAGCTAAAATCGGATGTCTACGATGGGCTGGGCATGTCATAAGGATGTCCGACGACAGCCCAGTGAAAATGGTTCTTGAATCTAATCCGACTGGTACAAGAAGAAGAGTAACACAGCGAGCAAGGTGGATCGATCAAGTGGAGGGTGATCTCAGAAGCATCCGTGCCTTGAGTGGCTGGCGACGAGCAGCCATGTACCGAGTTATGTGGAGACGTATGCTTGATACAGCAAAGGACACCCCAGGCCTAAAGCTGTTAGGTAAGGTAAGGTACTTCCTGTTTTTGAAAAATTAGACATTCGAATTAAAACCGCATTTTTTTTTTTCGAAATAACACCAGATCTCCAAGTTTCATGAAATTCTAAGACATTCGGCATAAAAAATTTTCGATTTAAGAGATCTCTAAATTTTTCTAAGTTTGGGAATCGAAATAAAAAAAAATTCAATAATACAATATCTTGATGTTTCATGTAATTCTAAGACAAAGGATTCTTCCTAGAAAGCCGAATTAAAAAAATCGGGATGCCACTAGTTCTAGACGTTTCAGAAAATTCTAAGAGCAAATTCAGCAGCTGCCAGATTCATATGGGTGGTCTATAATGTAAATGAAACTGAAACAAACGTATCTCCAGCAATCCGTTTTAGTTTTATTTATTCGACCAGTTCTACTGTCAAATTTAAAACTGGTATACAGTGCCGTTCTATTTTTTCTATATTTGAAACACAGATAAAACGCTACTGGGGCTGCCAGTTTATTTTGTTATAATTTCTAGATTTAAATTTTAAAACTGATATAAATTATGCATCTAGAACTAGAACACTCCTGAATATGCCCTAAGGTAATAGTTCAGCAGGGTAAGATGCGAGCGTCTTGGTAAGTCAAATATGGTTTCTGTATTGATCCTCTTTGAGTGACATTAATTATAAAATTTCGTAAAATTACATACTTACTCCCCGTATAATTATTCTGCAACTAAATTCTAAGAGCAATTCAGCAGCTGGAAGTTTAATATGGAAGATTTATAATAGAACTGAAACTGGAACAAACGTATCCACAGCATGCCGTTTTAGTTTTATTTATTCGAACAGTTCTTCTGTCAAATTTAAAACTGGCATACGCTGCGTTCTATTTTTTTTCTATATTTGACACACGAGTGAAACACTGCTGGAGTTGCCAGTTTTTCTTGTTATAATATCCAGATATAAATTTAAAAAATGACATAAATTATGCATCTAGAACTAGAACACTACTGAATATGCCCAAAACCTCGCAATCAATTCAAAATTCTAGTGGAGCAGGATTTAGGTTCTGGATTCAGTTCCGAAATTCAATTTTGGGATTTTGTCCCAGTATCCAATCCAAAATTCAATACGAAAATCCAGATCCAGTATTCAGAAGCTGAACGCGATTACTGATAATCAGTTGTTTGTAGTTGAGAACTGCACGACAGACGACTGAAAAGCGAATGAGAGCGCGACCTGAGCGTTGCAGGCATGATACCACACATAAGGTCTGTTGTTGCTGCTGTTGATAGAAGGTCTTCACCATGACATCCAGTTCCGTGTAAAGCACAAGCAGAAATAGTCGATTTTCGACCATGGCTTACCTTTCATACTCGAACAGTTAAACATCGGAACTGATATGGGTCTGACTACCTCAAAACCGTCGGCCAGGTGCGAAAAAGGCAAGTAAGTGTGTTGAGATTCCCTCATTGTTTCCAAAAACTGAGGAAAACTGATTTTTTGAGTTATTCATGGTTATCTCGCACTATTGAAAATTTAATCATAAATTGCTGATTATATTTCTAATGACACGGATAAATAATTATGTTGTTACGTTTTGTACAACTCGGGATATTCACGATTAAGCTCTACCCATTTTGTAAAAAAGTAAAGTAAAGTAAGACGTATTCACGGCAAAACCGTCTCCAGTGTATTTGCTTATTAATTTTGTGCTGAATACAAAAAAAAACACTAATATTTCAAACTTAAATGAGAGTAAGTAGAACAATTATGTTTGTCTTCAATTGTGAGCAATAAGTACATATTTATTGAGAAACTATAATTTCATTAAAAATCGTTCTGGTCCCAGATGTAACAAAAGACATTTTTATTTCTGTTAGAACATTAAAAGAAATCCAGTCTATTTTATTTCTATCTGTCAATAAATATGTATATTAAAACTATTCACACTCGCGGCTTATAAACTTAAACTCGTGTGTTATGGTCGAATAGTACACTTGGCGACCTTAGGATAATCGCAGCGATCGAACCGCACACTCCAATGTTGACCCGTAGGGCATACGATGAGATACGCTCTGCCATCGTAGCACTTGTAGAATTTTCCACAATCTTTCGGGTGCGTTAGATGTACCGGAAAATCAGGGTCATCGTTTCTTGGACAACGGATATCACTCACACCGGCGATCATTTCTCGCTGCTCGTCAGTCCATTCACTAGAATCCAAGGGAATTTCATCCTCGTAGCTATAGTCGTATTCGTAATCTGCAGCTCTCGCGTCACGTTTGGTCAAGCGCTTTTGTTTAGATTGTAGACATTGTGCAAACTGTGGGAAATCACACCGGTTAATTCTCACACCGAAATGCTGACCAGGTGGGCAATCTAACACATAGGCTCGACCATCAAAACACTTTTGAAATTTTGCACAGTCATAAGCATGTGGCAAATGAATAGGACGGAATGGATCATCATATCTGGGACAACGAGTATCCGGTACTCCTGCGCTATAGATAAACTCAGCCTTCATTGGTAGAGCCTGAACTGTATCAGATTGAAGCTGGGTAATTTCCTCTTTAAGCTCTTCTTTATTGGAATCCTTGGCTGCTTGGTAAGTTTTACTAATCGAACACCGTGCAATCGATGGGAAATCACAGCGATTCAATGCAGTTGCCCATTCTTGACCTGGAGGACATGAAAGCTCAAAACCTTTTCCACCGAAGCATTTGTAAAATTTTTGGCAACTGCTAGGATGGGGAAGGTGATCCGGCATCATGGGGTCACTAGTCAAAGCACATCTTACATCGTCAATTCCATCTTCAAACTTGAACTCTGCGGGTTCCGGCTCCGCCAAAACCGTGCGACAACGGGCAAATGCTGGATAATCGCAACGTTGAATCTGCGCTCCGAACTCCTGACCCGCTGGACAATTGATGAGGAATGCACGTCCATTGAAGCATTTGAAAAATTTCCCACAATCACTCGGATGTGGCAGATGCTTAGGATTCATAGGATTATCCTCCAGAGGACATCTCGAGTCCAAAACTCCTTCGGTGAATTGAAATGTGGGACTGGCTAATGATCCAGTCAACAGTATCAATAGAAGGATTGCTGACAATACTAATAAATAAACGTTAATATTGGTAATTAAACAATAAGCAATATTGCTTTACCCATCATCTCGTATTCAATAAAATAGTTCCACTTGGTGCGTAAACTCTTTACTATGTTCCAATATTTGTTTCGTTCGCTGTGTTTATTTCAAAACTGGTACTGGATCTTGCAAGTGTCTATTGCTTTTATATGAACTACAAAGATGGTAGGCTGCGTTGCAAAGATCAAAAAGAAATCCCGCCGTTGGTGTCATCAATAAAATGACTCACTTAAATTTCCTGCTCATTTTTCAGGAATTTGCGTAGATAGAGTTGTAGAAGTTGCTTCCAATGTAAATAACAAGAACTTCCGATTACAGAACAACAATCAGCACACGTGAAACATTGAAATATCATTACACTACGGCGATAGACGATTGTGATAAGCAAAAATCTGATTCCACAAATGTGATAAGTTATTCTATTCCATTGTTAGCAAGAGAGTTCACTGGTAGTACTGAATGGTATAACTAGGCTCGGTATTTCTGACTTGTGCATGGAAGTGTAAGCATTGGAGGTTATCAAATGTTTCGTTCGTGTTGTTTAGGATCAATGATATTGGAAAGCATTCCTTCGGTTGAAGGTCCTTGTACTTCTACCAATCTTTTCGAAGTTTAGTAGAATTTTTATTGCTATTATTTTCACATTTGAACCTACTTTCAACGCCATATCTATGGAATTTGAATTTTATTAAGGATTGCAAGTGATTGTTACATATATTGGAAATTCGGAATCCTTAATGACTTCAAGGAATCAGAATCCATTACATCTAAACAGATAATAATTGGTCAATCGTAAAGACCTGTACATAAAAACCAAGCCAAATATAGTATCGAGTTTAAACTTTCACGATGATTCAGGCGTTTCTCGAAACGAGTTCTTAGATCTAATGTTACCAGAAGGAGTTTGATAGCTATCTAATCGGCCAGCGTTTACACTAGTTAATGAACAAACAAACTTTTTTTTCTTTCAAGATTCGAAGAAGAGTGTTTTGAAGAATACCGCAGTATTACGTGATAATATGAGTGATATGAGAAAGGCATATGACGCTATGACTATGATGCTGGGACCTCCGAGCCACGGTTCAAAAGACAGTTTTCACAGTGATTTTAAAACCTTTCTATATGAGAAAGGCTAAACCATTTGTATTTATCATTTTCATATGATTGAAATTAAAAGTCATAGCGAAAAGTGCCTTAATTCGCCTTCTAAAAATCTCTTTTCTTATTTTGTTTATTTTGTTTGGAGCAAGAAAAAGTCCGCTGGAGCTGTGAAAAAAAAAGAGCGAATGGTATTTCTAAACCACGCTTTGGAATTTCTCATGAACTTTACCTAATACACTTCAATCCAAATGATGTAAACAATTTAAAAACTTTAGAAAAAGTACGTTTCATTTTCCACACTAAAATTCATTGGAAACATTATAAACGGCATAATCGTATTGCAAACTTAACGCAATGTCGTCGTTGCCAAGGCTTCGGCCATGGAACCAAAAATTGTCAAATGGATACACAATGTTTGAATTGTGGTAAATCGCATTCGAAAGACGTTTGTCCAATGAATGAAACCACTGATTAATTTTCATGTTCAAATTGCGATGGAAATCATAAATCCAATTATTTGAAATGTCCTGTCAGGGGAAAATTTTTAAACTCTCGTTCGCTTAGACAACAAGTCAAATCAACGACCTTCATATTGCAGAACATACCTGAAAATCAAAAAACCGTTACAAATGCCACGCCTAATTGTTCTAAGGCACTTATTTCTTCGAATTTAAAACAAAAAACACGTTCCAATTCGTCTCCTAACGAAAACAATTTATTGACAGGTAGATCGACCTCATCATCATCTTCTAATGACAGTTACGCTTTGGTAACAGGTAGACAAATCCCTCTTAATTCTTCTGAAGTAGATAATCAAAACACAGGATCGCCTTCCAGTTCATCTTCTAACGAACACAATTTATTAATAGGTACACGGAAAGACCGAAATCAGCATTTTGTCGAAAAAATTAGTTATTTATTTTATTAGACAACTAAAAAATCTTACCTTTGCTAATTTAGATTTTTAAATTCTCATTCCTTTAATAATAATAAAATATTTGTTGAAATGGCCATTTCTTAGCTAAGGCACACTTCATTTCCATTCAACTAATTTTTTAGTTGAATTAGAGAAATAAAACGTTGTTTTCAACCAACATAAATGGTTGAATTTGCTTCTGCGATTTGCAGTTATATGGCGCACTGTCACTGAAAAAACGTTAACACCGTAATGACTACTAGCCACTAGATGGCACACTACTACCGAAATAAATTTTTCAGTCGCGGTTGTTTTGTCTATATTGGCAGGTATAAATACGAAAAAGACATGAACGAAACATAAACTTCTTTCTAAAAAATGTTCGTCTAAAACACTGTTCTCTTCATTCGACTTCGCAAAATCAATTTCATTTTTGTTTTCTTTGTACTGACCTTCAGTAATGATGGTGATAGATAAATAGAAACAAATTTTCTGATTTTAATAACAAAATTAGTTGTCAATGAGAATTTCATGTTGGATTGAAATATTTCTGGTTTGTGTCCAGGATATTTGCCAACTAAACACATCCTCTAAAAATAAAAGTTTTTTTCAGCAAAGTAAATTCTCAATTTTAACTAATTTCATAATTATTTTGGAAATTTTGTTGTTAAAATCAACTAATTCAAAAACAGTAATACGAATTAGGCGCAGAGCTAATTTCGGTCGTTCCGTGTAGATCGGCAAAATCATCTTCTAATGGCAGTTACACTAGTGTAACAGGTAGAAATCTACCTACCAATATTCCTTCAATGTCATTCGCTTCTTTAAACGTAGTCGATTTAGGCGATATAACTGAAAACAAAATGATCTACCTACAAGATTAACTTTTTCAAATGATCATTCGAATGAATTCGACTTCATCACTTCTTGAAGCATTTCAAATCGGATGGCAATTTGCAAATAATATTATAATGAATTTAAAATTTAACAGTGATGTAATATAATTACTTGAATATTTTAAATTAGAATGCTCGATCTTTAAAATCGAATGAAGATGAATTTACGTTCGGCACGACAGTAAAGACGTTGCACTTCGGTGCTAATAAAAAAAAGTGTTCTGTAAGTAGCAGAAACTTTATGTCTGCCTAGCGGTTTATGTTGAGCTGCCAGGTTACATAACAGTTCAACATAAACTGTTATGTACTGACGAGTCGAAGACGAAACATAAAGTAGTGAATTTTATAATTTTCTTAAAGTTCACATTGTCATTGTGACAGAAACTTTTCTTAAACCGAATGTCAAATTGAAAAGCAATCCACATTATGTGGTTCATCGATTTGACAGGTTTACTGGAATGGGTGGTGGAGTTGCTATTTTTGTCCATCGGCAAATTAAACATCGAATTTTACCTTCTTTCAATACTAAAGTTATTGAAAGCTTGGGCATCGATGTTGAAACCATTCACGGAAATTATTTCATTTGCCATTCTAATGCACCGGCGAACAATGAAATTTCTTTGAAGGCGATATATCGATCGAAATTTTTCACAATATATCGACCGAAATTTTTCGTAATAGGGGACTTAAATGCTAAGCATGTCCAGTGGAATTGTAGGCAAAATAACAGTAATGGTAAAATACTTCATAATCAACTCTCAGCTGGTTACTTTACAGTTCTTTATCCCAGTAATCCGACTTGTTTCTCTTCCGTGAAAAACCTGTCTACAATTGATCGATTACACATCATCTTCCTGTAACATTCAGACTTTCCAACGAAGCTATAATTAATCCAATTAGTTTTATATTCAACTATCATAGAGCTAATTGGTTGGATTACAGATCTCACATTGAAAATCATGTGGATCATGAAACTATTTTAGAAAATTCTGCGGACATCGACACAGCAATTGATAATTTGAATCATTACATTATCGAAGCTAGAAGTCTTTCAGTTCCCAAAGCTCAAACTAAATTAAATTCTCCTATCATTGATGACAATCTTCAACTGCTCATTCGGTTGATGAATGTTCGTCGACGACAATATCAACGTTCTCGTGATCCTGCTATGAAAAACATAGTTAAGGATTTACAAAAAAAAAATTAAACATAGATTTACTCTTTTGCTAAATGAAAATTTCGCTAAAGAAGTTGAACAAATTAAACCATATTCTAAACCTTTCTGGAAACTTTCTAAGGTTCTTAAGAAACCTCAGAAACCAATTCCTGCTCTCAAGGAAGAAAATCAAATACTGGCGAAAAAGCTCAAAAACTTGCTCAGCAATTCGAGAGTGTCCACAATTTTAATTTGAAAGTTGTGAGTCCTATTGAAAATGAAGTCTAACTGAAATATGATCATATTTCAACTCAAGTGTTATTACAAGAGGCGAATTTTGATCAAATTGAGTTAATTATTAGGAGACTTAAAACATGAAGGCTCCTGGTAATGATTATTCTTATTAAAAATTTCCCGATATTGCCTTGAGACTTCTGGTTAAAATTTTCAACAAGTGTTTTTCATTAGCTTACTTCCCAAAAAGATGGAAAAACGCTAAAGTAATTCCTATCCTCAAACCTGATAAACATGAAGCCAAGTTAGCCACAGGTAGAAATCTAAGAGTGATCTGCAGTCGCCTACAAAGAAGTTTAAATATTTTCAGTGATTATCTGTCAAAATGGAAAATTAAACCAAATGCAGCAAAAACGCAATAAATTATCCTTTCTCATAAGCCAAGAATTTCTTTTCTTAAACCAAACAATAATCAAATTATCAAATTGAATGGCTTGGAATTGACATGGTCTGATCAAGCAAAATACTTAGGTTTAACGTATGACAAAAAACTCACTTTCAAGGATTACATGTAGAGCTGAAACGTTAGCCATAATTTCGCTTCTATTTCTAGATTCGCGTGCTTCCAACAGCTTTGCTTTTGCATCGATTAACCAATCAAAGTGATGCTTATATCGATTACTCCTTCAAAATCGTCGTCTATGGCAGGGAAATCCGGTATGCCGGAGGTTTTTAGCAGACAAAATAGGACACTGTTCATTCATTTATTTATAATTGAAAATACGTGGCTTGATTTATTCAAACCGAAACTTAGAAATATTTCCAATAAAATGATGAAATAATATTAATAATTGATACAAAATAGACTGAGCTGTAAGTGTTTAAAACCTGACCATATTTCTACATGTATTTTTCCTTAAGTTTCTGATTTGAACCCCTATATAGAAAACAAAGATGTGTTCCACATCAAAAAATGAACAACATCGAAAGTATAATGATTTACTATGAGAATCCATAATATATACCGCATTGTATTACACTCATCACAGAGAAATTAGATATCGGCCACGATCGCATCATAGTCACTGCATGGACAGTTCGAAACACTACTTCCCCATAAGAAGGAAATTGCTAAGATACTATTTTTATAAGTTTTAAGGTTTTATTTTCAATTGCGTTTTGTTAGTTTTCCTTGCATGATATAACTTTATTTTTTTTGCTCAATTATATTACAGTACTTGATCCGATATATCTGTTAAGGTAGCGTTCTCTCTGTTGCTGTGATTGCGTTAACATTACGTGCATCGTACATTGTTTACTGGTTTTATACTTGTACTTGAATGATTCGTTTCGTTCTGTACTATAGTATGTCTCATATGATTCCTTGATAAATCCGCTCGATTCTGCCGACATCTTAGAAATAGCACGATATCCAGCCTTAATCTGCTATTTTAAAGATGTCTTTCTCGTTTGCTCTCCGGATAACAAGAATAGACAATATTTTATATACAGATGAAATCACTATCATTATTTTGCACAATGATTTAAGAACTCAACTGTAAATAAAATATGTGTATACTATAAAGTATATCCAATCACTAATAAACGCTAAAGCTGCTAGCTCCTAATAACTATAACATTAATTTTATCAACAAATCAGCACTTCAAGGCTCAGCAGTTAACATTCAGGCCTGCTTACAATATATTACAACAACATTCTTCTGAGTTTCAGCATTCGGAAGCAGTACATCCAATCATTCTGAAAGAATTCCGGGGTCTTCATGGGGAACAACTATCCAGTAACAGCTACACGCCAGTGGGTTGGTGAAAATGCACAACACTTAAAGCGAAGAAGATTAAAACAGTTCGTTACCATCGCTTCCACTGGAAGTGATTAACTCATTCGTGGTAAGCAGTCCATCCTTGTTGGTGTCGACGAAGCGCTGCAAAATTGTCCGGGCTAGGGTCGGATTCGTGGACATCTCGTTGGCAAACCAATCCAGTGAAAAACTGTGAAAAATTCAAAACATGATCAATGCTGTTATTTGCTTGTGGTAGGTGCCGATGACAAATTCGATTAAAATGTTATAGATTTGAAAGTAAAAAATATAACTTTAGATTCCATTTTTATGGCCCAGATTGGCACTTCAACTGACGTAACCTATACTTATTTCATATAGACTATGTCAATATTTTGTATTTTCTAGTTTTTTTTTAAACAGCGATAACGAAAATGCAACAAAATAACCTCTGAAGCAGGAATTGAATAAGCACACTTTCTACTATCCAGGAAAAACGTTTTTCAAATTGATTAACAACATCATTTGTCATTACAGTGCTACAGTAGGTATGTTGATATGTGTGACGGTGCAGAGAATACCAGTCAGAAACAACTCGCAATGATTTATTACTTTCAGCTGTCATTAGGTGACAAAAAATTTAATCAATAACTTTCGTTGAATCAATCTCGATCAGTGTTTTAAAACTTTGTAATCGATGACGTCAACTTGCTTTCCTAGAAATTTCGTTCTGAGGAACATTCTCGGAATCATTTTGAGGATCAATCTAGTAAGTTTAACGGAGAGAGTACTCACGAAGGAATGATTCTATCCGTTATTTCAACAAGATGAAATTTCAGACATACGATTCTGGGTCAGCTAAACGAGTTGGAACTAGATCTGTGCGCCGTTGCGTAACGCTGCCACCGCCGCTACCAGTTTTGCTACGCCGCCAATTTCAAGAAAAAACGATCAGTCTACCTTATTATCATTAAATCACGCCGAATTTATTGAATCACAAAGATGTAAAATATTATTATTATTAGTGTTGATAATAATGTTTCGATTTTTATTCCATTCTCCCTCTTTCAAATTTGTCAGTGAAAAACTTTCAGAAAATATTTTTCGATAACTGAATCTTCATCATTCGAAAATTGCATGAGAACAATTTATTTATTTCGGATAAATACTATCACTATTTCACCGGATTAAAATTTTGACATGGATGTTTTGGTAGTTTAAAAATGTTATCAGTGCAAGAACTGGACAAAATAGTTTCAATGTTTTTTTTTTTCAAAATCCAGCTTTTGATTCCCTCCCTTTCAAGACTTATTGGCTTAATTACATCAGTAACTTTTTGTCTTTTTCAACGGCTAAGTTAGTCAATACTTCTTTTTCCATTTTTTGTGATAATTTAGAAAGCAAATGGTAAAAAACCTTTTTAAGTGATTACCGGCATACCAGGAGAGCATACTACGCAGAGGAATACTGCGCTCATAAAAAATTTCTTCCGAAGGTTTTTTGAGATAATATCGATATCAATGTTAAGATCCGTTCACAAATTCGAACAAGCTAACGTTTGCATTAAAGAATACCTTTTTTAATTCACTTAGTGATGTAATGATGTCTTTCTCATATTATTATCTCTCATATTATTATAAATATTACTAAAAGATTCTGTCGAGATTAGAATTAGAAACTTTCTTTGGGAATGAACTAACATAATCTTTTCAATTTGTAAACAGTTATGTGAAGTTAATAAGAACTTTTTTTTTATTTTACATCGTCGCACTAAATGATGGTTTGAAATTTTAAACATCGGTGCTTTCGAAAGTAGAAACCGGGAACTAATAGTCGCAAAGTAGGTTTATATAGCCACCTACTAACAAGATCTGCCAACTAGATGAATTTACCAGAAAGTTTTATAAAAAATTGCACCTCGTTTCACCATCGCTTGTGAAAAATACTCATGTAATTGAAAACTTTTCAAAGACATTTTCAAGAATTTGCACCTTTTATTTGCATCTTTGTTTAAGAAAATCGGTTTAGAAATTTCCGAGCATAAGGAGTGCGCATTTTCTCATAGATTTGCACACATCACCCTGTAATTCATTTCATTTTCATTGGAATCTGAGTTTGTAAAAATTGGTTTGGCCGTCTCTGAGCAAAGCTACACATACACATCGCGACGAACTGAGTCGAATGGTATATGACACTCGACCTGCCGTTCAAAAGACGGTTTCCAAAGTGATTGCATTGCCTTTCTACATGAGAAAGGCAAAAATGGACTTTTTCGGATGTTGACAGATAATTGCTTTTAATAAATTTCCCATGGAAGGTAATTATTTAAGCTTACTTTAAAAAAAATCGGTACATTCCAAGGAAATTTCTACAATATGGGTATTTTCGGAACGGGTTTTTATGAGTACATGTTGGAAAACGATGTTTGAGGTGGTTCTGAATTCCAAGATGACGACTTCCGGTTTATTGGTGTTCCTTGAGGGCCCCTACAATATGGGTATTTTTGGAACGGGTTTGATGAGTGCATGTTGGAAAACGATGTTTGAGGTGGTTCTGAATTTCAAGATTGCAGCTTCCGGTTTATTGATATTCCTCAAAACTCCTTACAATAGGGTATTTTCGGGACAAATTTGATGTGTAATCGTCGCAAAACGATGTTTGAAATGTATCTGAATTTCAAGGTATATTGGAATTCCTGGAAACCCCTTACATGTTTTCAAGAAAATCAATAAACCGGAAGTCGCAATCTTTTATTTCAGAACCACCTCAAACACTGTTTTTCAACATCTACACATCAAATTCGTTCCAAAAATACCCATATTGTAAGGGTTTTCAAGAAATATCAGTAAACCGGAGGTCGCCATCTTGGAATTCAGAACCACCTCGAACATCGTTTTTCGACATCTACACATCATACCCGTTCCGAAAATACCCATATTGTAAAGGTTTTCAAGGAACATTAACAAACCGGATGTCGCTATCTTTGAATTCAGAACCACCTCAAACATCATTTTCCAACATGTGCTCATCAAACCCGTTACAAAAATACCAATATTGCATTGTTTTTTCAAGAAATATCCATAAACCGGAAGTCGCCATCTTGGAATTCAAAACCACTTCACACATCGTCTTACAACATGTACTCATCAAACCCGTTCCGAAAATACCCATATTGTAAAGGTTTTCAAAGAATATCAATAAACCGGAAGTCGCCATCTTAAAATTCAGAACCACCTTAAACATCATTTTCCAACAGGTACTCATCAAACCCGTTCCGAAAATACTCATATTCTGATGGTTCGTAACGAATAACCGGAATTCGCCATCTTGGAAATTGATGCGACCTAGAACATCCTTTTCCTTCAAATATTAGTAATTTTTGTTCCATAGTTATCCAGTATATTATACATATCCAATAACATACATACATACATAGGGAAAACTTTTTTGTCGTGAATACGACTTACTTTACTATGGGGTGCCTTTTCAAAATTAGCTATATGATATTCAAAATTAGCCATCGTGAATATCTCGACTTGTATTAATGGCAGCAACATAATTCTTTCACTATTTCATCAAAAATATGATCAGGAATTTATGATAAGATATTGAACAGTGTGAGATAACCACAAACAACTCAAAAATTAAGTTTTCTCAAAATTTGAAAACAACGCGGAAAACTCTTTACTTTCGCTTGGGTTTTTCGCGCAAGGACGACGATTTTGAGGTAGTCAGGCACATATCTTCAACTGACTGCGTATAAAAGGGGAACCGTGGTCGAAAATCGATCATTTCTTCTTGTGCGTTGGATGGAAGCGGACGTCGTGGGAATGATTTAATCAACCAGCAGCTTCGGAGAGTGCACCTTCTGCGTGGTTAAAAACCTCAAACGCTCAGGTCGCAACTCTTATTTGGACTTCAGTCGTCCGGTGGAGCAGATGGCAATGAAAGCATGCCTTTTGCGTGGTATAAAGCCTCAAACGCTTAGGTCGTGCTTTCATTTGGACTTCGGCCGTCAGGTGGAGCAGTCGCTAGTAATGAGAGCAGACCTTTGGCGTTGTACAAAACCTCAAACGCTCAGGTCGTAGAGCCAGTTTCCCTTCGAAGAAGATCGATTACATCATCCTGTTGGTGGTCGTTTGCATTGGAGCAAAATACAACGGAAAATGAACAACAATGTTTAACATTATGCAATATCAGCCCTTCTAATGGCTCTAAATGTTACCTAAAGAACTATAAAAATTGCTTCGAATTATCGAAAATTAAAATTATCAGTGTAGTGCAAATCTAAGATAATTTGATCAGTTTTTTGCATTTTTCACAGTTCTAAATTCGCAACAGTGTTTAAAATCGTTTATATTCAATCAGTGTTTAATATCTTAGAAAATTATACAATTTGGCTCTTCTGGGATGCCAGAATTAATGCCGTACAGCATTTTGATAGTATCTTTTACTAAAATATTGAAATCCGAAATTAAATAATCGACATCACAATTCTCACAGGTGCCATTTAAAAGCATAATTTTATACCCAAATAATTATGCGAAATTTTACTTCAATATACTGTATACGGCCCATTGTAGTTGTAGTTTGTAGTGAACTTTCTGCAGATTTGCTATATAAAATGCATAGCACCGGCTCAGAAGCCTTTCATTTCGAATTTGGCTGTCATTGTCATCGTGTTCATTATGGTGCGATCGAGGAATCTCCAAGCGAAATACAAAACTTGTTACCGCAAGCGGAAGAAGCAGGAGACTCCAACAGAACACATATCAGTTTCGCATTCATGGACAACAGGTCATCCTGGAAATAGAAGACGGAAGTCAGCAGTATCCATCGGAATTTGAACTCAATTCGACACTCTCCGTCACGAACGCCTTCATAAAAGGTTCTTTCCAGAACCACCATTATTTTATCATAAGGAACTGTTCTGGTTATTTCGTAATATTTGTGTGTCAGAATGTTTAATGTTACTAATCTGTACTTTAGCCTATCGATCAACTAATTTATATTCGGAAGTATAAAGTAAAAGTGTCAGTTTTATTCGTATTCTGTAAAAGTAAAAGTTCAGTTTTATTCGTATTGTCTGTGCCCATACAGGCAGCCGATTAAATGAATGACCAAGAGTTGTTAATGTATTAAATAATAATATGCTGGTTTCAAGTTCCGCCAAATAGTTTTTTTTTTGAGCAGTTTCATTTCAGCCGATCCGGATTAGAGTCCCTAGAACCAGAGTGACGACATATCATCCGTAATGTTGGCAGTTTCGTTAGCTTTGCATTGTAATTAACAGGTCGTTTCACGTTCACTCGTTTGGAACAAAGTTATCATTCCAAACGAACAGCTGTCGCCACTCTGATTATAGGCACTCTAATTCGGATAAGTAAAAGTGTAGCTTAAGTTCTTAGCTCAAACTCTGATAAATGCAACCGGTTGATCTCAATTTGACTGACATCGTCTTTCGTTTTGATATTCTCCAGGACATCGTCTACTAAATTCATGTATATTCACGAACAACGTTTTGCCTTTCTCATATAGAAAGGTTATGCAACTACTTGAAAAACCGACCAGTGAAAATTGGCCCGCTGAGCTGAGCAATGGCTGTGTGTGTATGTGTCAAATAATCTCACTAGGTTTTCTCGGAGATGGGTGAACCGATTTTGACAAACTTAGATTCAAATGAAAGGTCATCCGATCCCACATGGAATTCCTGAATTTTATCCGGATCCGACTTCCGGTTCCGGAGTTATAGGGTGAAGTGTGTTCAATATTGTACACCGTCACTTAAACCGGCGAAACAAAACACGTAAAAAAATTTCTAAACTGGTCTCAAAACTACACAAATCGATAGTCATTATCAGTAGGCAACTAAACAAACCTATTCCGGATTTCCACAAACTTAGATTCAAATGAAAGGTCTTCCGGTCCCAGACGGAATTCCTGAATTTCATCCGGATCCGACTTCCAGTTCCGGAATTATTGGGTAAAGTGTGTTCAATATTGTACACCGTCCCTTAAACCGGCGAAACAAAACACGTACAAATGTTTCTGAACTGGTCTCAAAACTACACAAATCGATAGTCATTATCAGTAGGCAACTAAACAAACCGATTCCGGCTATCCTGGTTTCCGGTTCCGGAAGTACCGGAAATAGTGGTCATATATACCAAAATACGCGATTGGAGTCCGATCTAGAGCGACCTCAGGTTGCTAAAACAAACATATCAAACGTTGTTTGGGCGACTCTGGGTCTGCTTTCGGGCTGCTCTGATCAATAAACGAAAACGGTATAACCTTTTCGCTTCCCCCCTCCCCGTCTCTTCACCATCTCGATGTCAACTAATTAGATCTCTGTCGTTCTTAGTCATTTCGTTCCCATATCCCCATTTTATTTCGTTTTCCGCAATATTAACTTCTCTATATTTTTTTCGTTCTCTTATGTAACATCACCATCATCGCCCACGGAAGGCCGCTCTAGTCATGCGGGCCACCCGCCGGGTATTCGTAGCGTGGGGTGTTTCCCGCGGACCCACACGGACCGAAGGATGCGGCCAACGTCATCTGGAAGACTCATGACATATTCCATCCACCGGCCGGTGCCGATCGCCAGCTGAAGGCTGGATCTGCCAAAGTCGACCACTGCGACCCCAATACAACATTATCCAATTATACTATCCTAGTTTTAAGTTAGTCGTTAATAAAATTAGAAAAAGCCCTTGGCACCTTAGAGCTTTAGCAGTGTGCCTTAAAAATTATATTATTGAATAAAAAAAAAAGAATATCTAAATTGATTCTATCATTCCAAAAAAGCAGTAGACTTTGCTACTATTCTCATTCTCAATAACTTGGAATGACATATTGAAAATACAACCGGCTACAGCAGTTTTTTCAAAACCAGAGAAACATTCTGGCGTGATGAAATCGAGCAAAAATTCTAGGTTATGCGTTCGGGAGGTGATTCCCGAAGATAATGACTAGACGAGAAAACAAAGTCTCGTTTACCTCCGCAAGTAAAATTTCATTGTCGCTCGATAATAATTATCGCTATGAAACTGCAAAATTACACATTTCTTAATCTTACGTATCAAAACTATCCACTCTGTGACGTTCGAAAGTTTCCAAAAATATTTGCTTACTTAAAATACCGCATTTATGTGATAATGTTATGTTCTGAAAAAGAAATAAGCGATCCTTCTAAAATTCCAATTAATTCTATCTGGACCAAAGATAAGAACGGTAATAATGAAGGCCTTGAATGTCTTACATGGCGTATGATTTATCACTGCCACATACTACAAACAAGTTTCAATAGCGTAAGTCGAGACAATACAAATACTCACCCATGTTGAAAGTGATTATCTTGGGGCAAGATTTTACAGCTAGAGTAAAATCCACAAATGATTTTGAATTTGTTTGTTTCTATAGCTGGTATCACGGTAGCTTTACCGATAATTGTTCAGATTATTGCTTCCGGTTGTAAACGTATCATTTCTAGTGTACGTACGATATCGAACGTATTGGACGACACGTTGTTTGTGACAGCATGCTACTACGACCACTGTTTTGAAAACTTTTACGAAAAAAATTCGTAATTGGAAAAACCGTACATTCCTGGGATCAGACTGAGTTGATATATGACTCATGTAAATTTTTGGAATTCCATCTAAATTGGTTTGGAATTTACTTCTAAATTGGTAAAATTAGTTTGGAATTTACTTCTAAATTGATAAAATTGGAGATAGCATGTCGAGTTACCAGCATACACACACTTATTTTCGAATTTTCAGTTCGGTAATGTTTTCCGGAAAAAATCATCACTTTAATCGAAATTACCGATTTATCCGCTATGCTTATCTTTTTACCGAAATTCGACTGTCTAAAATACATACACCGAAAACTTGGTAATTTTGTACCGATTTGAATGAAATAGTACTGATACTCGGTAAATATTAACGAATCCAATTGTCAGCACGCCATATTGATTTTTAGTTGAATTTGATCAAATTGAGTAAAATGAAGTCAGTTTTAAACAAAATTCAATGTCTAGATTCTTCGTTATTTGTTATTCATGTTATACGATTATCTTCGAGTTAAATAATGGATTGTAAGTGTGAGTTGAGCACAATGATGATTAAAGTTCTTTTCCGCAGGCGCTCTTTTTCGTTCTATAAAAATATGGTAGCACAGGCTCTAGTTTCTAAATATCCGGTTCTTGCATCAGCGACAGGCGATGCTCCTCAAGCACTTTGGTTCCATGCAAATAGTAAATACAATCGGAACGTTAATTACAACTGGGGAATGTTTCCGACGAAGTTTCCTAAGTAGCAGTCCGCAACTAGTTCTGATACGACTAGATCCAAACTATGTTGCAACAAGAGCACTAATATGTTACAACAATGTTTCTTCATAACATAAATAGTTACGAAATAGTTATTTAGGTTTGAAATCACTACATCTTTTTTCATATTGAATTATTTATAATTTATAAGCTATCGTTACTTAATCGAAACTTATCTTTAATAACAACTATACTTTTAACTTCTAGTTGAAAATAAGTTTATTTAACTCCAATAGTAGCATCCCGTAACTAGTTCTGATACCACTTAGACCAACTATGTTGCAACAAAAGCACGAACATGTTTTTTATGTTATACTGGTTAAAACAAAGCGACAGCGTAAACATTGAACTAACTATCATTTGTAAGTTATCGTTACTTGATTCTATCATATCTTTAATCACAGCTATTCTTTTAGGTACTAGTTGAAAAAAGGTTTATTAACATATAATTTCTACAGTGATTCAGATAGTTATCGGTAGGTTTTCCCAACATTACGATAACGAAAAGGCAAACAAAAAAACTTTTGTTGGCTTGAATATGGCGAACACAATATGGAGTCTCAAGAAGTGTATGAAACATAAATAAAACCAGGATATTACTTTTTTTTAACTATTTTTTGCCGAAAATAGTGAAAGGCAGAATAGTCATTTTTGTTCTATGTACTGTCATAAACACGAAGAAAATAATAAAGGGATTGAACATCGACTGTGATAATATTATAATTCTCATGATATATGAATTAAAAATGATGATAAATCACTTTACTTGGAATAATTTTGAGCATTTTGAACATAGGGTTATTATGTTGTTTATTTTTTATATCTTCATAAACAGATTTTGATTAAAGGCGCATGAAAAACAGTTAAGTAAAATTGAATTCCGCTCGACAGTTTTAAAATCGTTTCGAAATTTGTACCTTGTATCAAGTTTGTGATTTAAAGTACTCTTCTGCCTTTTTATTGATGATAGAAAAGTATTCTGGATTCATTCAATGTTTATAATGTCGATGGTGACTAAGTTTCAACTAGTTTACTTGAAAACAAGTTATTTTCAAGTTATGAAAAGATAAGTTATTTCAGTAGGGCATTACAACGTAACGACAACTTATTCTTAGCCGACCTAACAACTAGTATAAACTGCGCTTTTTGAGTCATGCAAGTGGTTAGATGTTAGCAACAATCACTCAAATATCGGGTTTTACACAATACAAGTAGGTTTAGAATTCTCCCTACACAAAAATCTCAGAATTGCGGAAGCAAATGATGTCTTCATGGTAATAACCAAATCATGTATTCAATAGGGCTGAAAAGTCACCACTTGTGGCTGAACACCCAATTCAAATCTTAATAATTTAATTTTTAACTCATATTCCAATAAATAGTTTTCTAAAAAAAATCACTCAAACATCTCGTTGCAAACTAGTCACAAACAAGCTAGCGTAACAAAAACGACGTTCAGCTGTGTAAAAGTTGGTAAAAATATTGCTGAGTTCGGTAAAGGAAATTAAGTGTGCAGATTCAAAGGCCCGATAATCTGAACGTAAAGCCCGCGATCGCAAAACAACAAAATATTAGTTATCAAACTCTTATGGTGGTCTTTCGGTGGCAGAAAGAAAATTCCAGTTTTAAATATTTTTTTTTATTTCGCAATGTTTACTGTACAATCGTTGAAATAGCAATTACCTTGAGCACGTAAAATAATTTCTTATATACTATTTTTCCGCTTTATTACGGAATAAGCTGTATTATTCTTCATTACGGCATAAGCTCCACCCTCGTCGATATAACAAAACAATGCGCGGCGCGATATAATGAAACGCTTGCTTGGCGATCGGTATTATACGGACACGAATGGACATGTTCATTTGCTCTCATATTATAGGAAATTGTATTAGTGGGAAATATATAATAATTAGTAATTTGATTTAGTTCACTGAGAATTAAGGGAACTTAAGTTTCTTCGAAATATGTCATAATGTATCGTAACTCAATTCTTGGATAAACGCCCGCACATTGGACTTAACGCTACCCATCAAATCCTGTGCAACACTTGCGAAATTACAGTATCAACCTATCCTTGAAATTCTTGCCGTTTTTTGAAGTCATAATATCCCATACTTTTTCCATCGAGCGAAGTTTGATGGATGCTTCATTATATACATGGTCGTTGATGTTGCGGGTCGTTAAGTAGGTCTTGCTGAATTGGACGAAAACTCCTGGCCAGCGTATTGGTTGGCGTCTGCGTAAATGCATGTTCCATCGTCAAATCGTCAACTTATTGCTTCAAAGTCATCTCGACAATCGATTGACAGATAGATACGAAATTTTGCGCATGTATACATTGCACTCTAAACTAGTTTTGCACAAAATTTCATCAATGTTCACTCATACAATGAAAAGCAATGAAAATATCAGATGATTTATTGCCATAATCTCAATAATTTTTTTGTCGTCCCTTTTCTAAGGTAAAGGGTGATTTTTTAAGAGCTTGAGAACTTTTTTAAACAATAAAACGCATAAAATTTGCAAAATCTCATCGGTTCTTTATTTTAAACGTTAGATTGGTACATGACATTTACTTTTTGAAGATAATTTCATTTAAATGTTGACCGCGGCTGCGTCTTAGGTGGTCCATTCGGAAAATCCGCTTTTTTATCGACAAATTTTGTTCAGCGATGAGGCTCATTTCTGGTTGAATGGCTACGTAAATAAGCAAAATTGCCGCATTTGGAGTGAAGAGCAACCAGAAGCCGTTCAAGAACTGCCCATGCATCCCGAAAAATGCACTGTTTGGTGTGGTTTGTACGCTGGTGGAATCATTGGACCGTATTTTTTCAAAGATGCTGTTGGACGCAACGTTACAGTGAATGGCGATCGCTATCGTTCGATGCTAACAAACTTTTTGTTGCCAAAAATGGAAGAACTGAACTTGGTAGACATGTGGTTTCAACAAGATGGCGCTACATGCCACACAGCTCGCGATTCTATGGCCATTTTGAGGGAAAACTTCGGAGAACAATTCATCTCAAGAAATGGACCGGTAAGTTGGCCACCAAGATCATGCGATTTGACGCCTTTAGACTATTTTTTGTGGGGCTACGTCAAGTCTAAAGTCTACAGAAATAAGCCAGTAACTATTCCAGCTTTGGAAGACAACATTTCCGAAGAAATTCGGGCTATTCCGGCCGAAATGCTCGAAAAAGTTGCCCAAAATTGGACTTTCCGAATGGACCACCTAAGACGCAGCCGCGGTCAACATTTAAATGAAATTATCTTCAAAAAGTAAATGTCATGTACCAATCTAACGTTTAAAATAAAGAACCGATGAGATTTTGCAAATTTTATGCGTTTTATTGTTTAAAAAATTTCTCAAGCTCTTAAAAAATCACCCTTTATTTTGTAGTTCAATATAAGCTATAAAAATGCTTGAATTAATCACCAAGCATTTTGTGCAGAAAACTTCAGTTATTTATTTTTGACCCTGTAATCGAAACAAAGGAAATAGATACTAGATAAAAGGATTGAGTAGATAATAGATTGCGAATATGAAAGGGTCTGACAAGTCGTCGTTTTTCAGTTCGGGTTTACATCTCATCCAAGTCAGTCGATAAAACAAAACCGCTTACGTTGGGGACAGAAGAAACCAAGTACAGTATTGTGTAGTAAACAATAGACCTCGAAAATGAGTGAACCAAACGAACAAAATCTACCGTCGGTACAAAAGAATACAATTATTGTTGACTTCAGACAGTGCAAAATTCGATATCAAGTACAACATTCCAGTATATATGGAAGATAGTGCTATAGAAGTGCGTGTGCATGATCTTCCCTCAAGCGTCATCGATCCTTATATTCGCAAAACTATGTCCCAATACGGAGAGATTCTCTCTATCGAAAAAGAAAAGTGGAAGAATTTTTTCCCCGGTATTCTAAATGGCGTACGTTTGTTACGCATGCGCTTGAGGAGGCCTATACCTTCTTATGTGACATTCGGTCAGGATACAAGAATACCGTGCAAATCACTTGTTACCTATGACAATCAGATGGCCACATGTCAATATTGCCAAAAAGCTGTTCACTACGGTAAACCATGTGATAAACCGGACAAGGAGACAACTATACCAAAGGACAACGGTGCTTCCTTCACACCAACCCCAAGCAACCCCAGTACACCTGTGACAGTCACCAACAACAGTGAAGCATCCCCTTCAACGAAACCATCCAACGTATCCCCTATGGAACAAAGTACACCAGCTGCAGTTAACAGCTTACCATCCAACCAACCAGCAACTGCAAACAATGTACAACAAGGCGCATCTACAGCAACTAGCAACGAGATCAACACGGCAATGGATGACGAGACGAACCACGAACAAACTGCCCCTCAATCCTCGCAGGAGGAAAATGGAAACTCCTCTCCCCCTAGAAAAAGGGTGACAACGAGATGCAATACAAAAAAAAATTATCTAAAAACTCAGCTAAATCGGCCACGTAAAGCTTGTACGCAAATAGCCCTGAATAAAATATCTTTTAAATAAAAAAAAAGTCGTCGTTTTTCCATAAAGCAAATGTGTCCACATTTCCTCTCTTATTTTTTCTTTTTACTTCGATTTTAATGGTGGCAATCATGCTGTTGAGATGTTTAATTTGAGTTAAAGTTCACGGAAAGAAATCCGTTACTGCTGACATGATTAGAATATCATGAAACCAATCTTTTTAACTTCTCATGAAACCATGAGCAATATATCTTCTCCCATGGTTCGAAAATGCGTTACTTGAGGAATGTATTTCTCTCAAAGCTTGCTTTTTTTTTGCTCAAAGCTCCAATTTTCTACCCGGATATCACTTTGAACCCTCTGCCTCAAGTGATGTGATAGATTGCTTAATAGGTAGGGCAAAAAGCAGACATTGAAAAGCAAGTACTACTAAAAATGTTTACTTGATCCTGAACCATGTTCTTATAATAATCGTGTTGTTTTACCCACATCATAAAAGACTAACCACGGCTACGCTTTTCATTTGACAAATATCAATGTCACATTTTGTATGGATGTATTTTTACATATTTGATGTGATAGTTGTTGCTAGTTTAATATTCCGGGAGCAAAAAATAAATTCGATTGTGAATTTGGAACACCATCTAACGAATATCAGAAAAAAATGTTGTCCAACCCCTTTGATTAATTTGTTTCATAGATATAACAACACAAGCTGTATTGATTCACCTAAATATTTTAAATAAGACGAATTTGCAAACGATGTTTTGAAAACATAGGAAAAATCAATCCGCGGCATTTGCAAGAATTCGACATAGTTTCTTTTTTAGAGGTTTGGTTCACACGTGTTTTTCATGCAGTTTGTTGAAGTGTTTAAATTCTGAAACAAAAAATACAAACTGGAGCAATGAACGCAAGTAAACACGTTATTCTAGGTGTTGTCGTTTTTCAAAAACATAATATTTTAATTGTTAATGATTCTGAAAAAAAGAAATTTGTCGTGCTTTTCACCGTTTTTCTATTCATATGTACATCATTCAGGACATTGCGTGAAAAATACGTTCATCATACCATTCCATTTAATTCATATTTGAAATCTTTATATTTTAGAACACAACGCCTGAATTTATGTTGCAAAAATTACCATCGTAGCAGAAAAACGCCTGAAGTTATACCCAATAACGACAAGTGCGTTACGTTTAAATTTCAGCAAAATTAGTCCAAATGGATCATGATCCGAGAAGTTTTAATCATGGTGTATAATCATAACATGAAAATATATTATTTTTCCAAAGTCATGAAGTTTTAATCTAGAATCGGAATTTTGACCGTGTGATATCAATTTTTAATACCATTTCTTAAACAATCAACACAACATGATGATATCAATGCGAAATCTGCCAAGACCATCGTCATAACGCAAAAAATACAAAAGCTTTCACATAACATTCCCTCGGTTTTTCGGTGTACGGATTTCAGGAATCAGATTATTCCCTCAACCCTCAAGTGGTAGTCGGATAGCACAATGTCTGGACATTACGGTGAGTGCAGGCCCGTACCCAGGATTTCGTTTCGGGAGGGGCCCAAAGATAAAAAATAATGTTACTGAAGATTGCTGATGTACCTAATTCTCGGTGTGCCTTTTACGGGTGTTTTTAACAGACACTTTAAACTTTTCCACTGAAACTGCTATTGTATTACATTTCTTTACGTTTACTGTCTTGTTATTTCTGTAACACATGTCTGAGACCCAGGGTTTGGAATATTCATTCACCAGTGAATGAATATATAGTTTCCATTGAATTGTGAACGAACAATTCCACCGCTCACAACAACGACGCCTTTCCAGCCAAAAAGAACCACACAAACAAAACGCTAGTGGAAGCAAATATATTCCACATATGCACAGATGGCACAGTGTGTTGGTATTAGAGTCTTCATGAAGCACAGAAGCCGTGAATATAATTTTCTCTCTCGTGGTCTGAACGTCGTTCTTCTCACAAAATAATTCATTGCAAGCCAACTCTCTTCACGGGGCTAGAAAGTGATGAAGATTATATATTCAGTTTTCACTAACAGGCTGATGACTGGCTCTCCGAACGCGAACGGCTGTTAATGATGACTTTATGCCACGAAAACTGTTGCATATCACTTAATTAATTCGTGTCAAGTTAATTTAGGGTAAGAATTCTTAATTATACTTGAATATTATAAACAGAAGTAGCAGGAGTGAAGGATTAGCGATAGCAATCTGGCGATTTCAGTAAATACTGCAAACGAACAACTAGAGCACATAACTGGTTTTAATTATCTTTACGTTTCCTCTTCGTCGAAGCAAAACAGTTTGTGTTGAACTGTTATGCCGCCTAGCAGTTCAACATAAACTGCTAAGCAGGTGCACCGGATTGCAACGTTCTTACTGATGGCAAACTAAAAACTGTTCTGCAAATAGTAGAAACTTGACATCTATTTAGCGGTTCAAATTGAGCTGCTAGGTGGCAAAGCCGTTTAATACAAATTGTTATGAACGAGTTATGACGAGTCGAAAACGAAGCATAAAGACAATTAAAACCCAAATTCGGTAGCTTAGCTTTCGCTCAGTACTTAACTTAAGAGTACAAGAGAAGCTTTACTTATTTTAGGATCGAATATGTTTTTTTTTTCGAATTACATACCTTTCCTGTTCTCCAATCGTTGCTGCCACCGGATCTCCATTATCCCCACCAAGCTGCTCGAAAAATTTTCGCGTTTCTCGCTTGTCGTATCCCCAGGGCGTGTCATCGGTTGCTCCACTGGTTCCGCTGCCTACGTTCGCTCCAATTGGGACCCGCCTCTTGCCAAATCCTCTGGCCGTCATCATTTCCGAATTGCGAAACGGTGCCCTGATTGACCGGGGAATTTTGGATGCTCGTGCTGCCAAACTGGCCAACTGGCGTGCCGGACCGGCATTTGAGGTATGATAGCAAAGCAGAATACCGTATAGCATCATCACAAATAGCAACTTGCAAGCCGACATTTTGATAACCTACAACGGAAAGAAATTAAAAAAAAGTTTTAGTTAATTTATTAAATTCGGCTCTACACAGTTTAAATTTGTAGTTTGTTAGCTTCTGTTCATACAAGCCAATTTCGGCTATACTGGATATTAGTTCCGGGCACAGGAAGCAGTGATGGCATTTCACCAGAGTAATACACGCTAGTATAAGATTCTTGTCTACACAGGGGATGCAAGAAGCGAACATCACACAAAAAGGAAAGCGCGCTTCTTCTCAGTGTCGAATAGACAGAATTTGAGTGTGTGCTTGTGGTTCAAGCAGCTGGCGCGAGTGAAACACGTTCTTTTCGCATGAATCGTTCTCACGCGCTCTCGCCTAAATACACCCAAGTTACCACTGGCGCGTGCTAGTGAGCGAACACGACTGTGATATATTTTTGAATTTATAGAAGGAAACCATGGCGTTGCTATGACAATCTTTTTCGCATCAAGGGAAAACTAAATTTTAACGATAAATTCTCTTATGCGAACCGTACACTAGAGTCCTCAACGGCGTGCACACTTCGGAGAAAATATCTTCATTCACCTCAGAGAATTACAGAGCTCTGCTCTAGCAATTTGGTGTGATCCAGAGCTAGAGTTGAAAGAAAATAAACAGTGGTGTGTGAAAGAGAAGAGCTCTCGATGATGTTGGGAAGAAATTATACTTGCTCTTCGTCACACAGAGGAGATGGACATCTCTGTCCGGAAGTATCGGAAATCGTGGTCGGAAATTCCTAAACAGAACTCATTTCATTTTCTCATAGATAACTAAACCGATTTTCACAAATGATTACGTTTAAATCAAAGGATTTATTGTCCAATAGGCTGTTATTATATTTGGTCCGAATCCAAGTTCCGGTTTCGGAGCCAGTCCCAGTTCACGGTTCTAGGTGTACCGGCAATAGTGGTCAAAAATTCAAAAACGGAACTCATTTCATGTTATCAGAAATAGCTGAACCGATTTCCACAAACTTAGACCCAAATGATAGGTATTAAGTCCCATTTTCAGCTATTGAATTTAATCATATGCAGTAACTACAGGATGAAGTGTATTTAAAAGATCAATCTGTCAATTAGAGCGATGCTTAAAAACGGAAAAAAGGAAAAAAAACTGTTAACGAATTGAAAAGGTTATGCTGCATAGATCGAAAACACAGCTTCGCTGTTTACGAGAATTTACGTACATTCACATGCAGAGTTGTATGATTTGAAAATTACACACCTTTAATTGCAACGAAATAACCGAAAAATCGGGAAGTGACCGCGGCTTGAGCCAATAATCATCAGATCACAAAGTACGTCTTTAAATCCATTGAACCATGGAAACACACATCTGCAGATAAAGGGTTCATATAAATTCATGCAGTTACTCTCACTAGTCATAAGCAAATTACAGTCTGAGCTAGTAAAATTCTTTCAAATTAGACATGAAGTCATAACGAATGAAATTCTTCGTAATTTGAAAAGTTAGGTTCTATTTTTTTTATTTAAAAGGTATTTTTATTCAGGGCTATTTGCGTAAAAGCTTTACGTGGCCGAATTAGCCGATTTTTTAAATAATCTATTTTTTGAAGTGGATCTCGTTGTCACTCTTTTTCTAGGAGGAAGCTTCCATTTCCCTCCTACGAGGGTTGAGGGGTACTTTGTTCGTAACTTGTCTCGTCATCGATTGCCGCATCGGTGGGTTTGTTGTTGATTTCCGTCTTCTTTTAGTTTCTTTTGTTCGCAGTCTTGAGCTCGTTGCTAGTTGCTGTAGATGCGCCTTGTTGTACATTGGTTGCAGTTGCTGGTTGGTTTGATGGTGAAACAGGAGTACTGCGCTCACTAGTTTCCATTGTTGAACGGTTGACCTTGTCTTTGGTTGAAGATGTTCTTTTCGCAGTTTCGGTGCAGGGTTTACCGTAGTGTGCAGGTTGTTCACAAAACTGGCATGTAACCAGCTGATTTTTATAGGTAATCAGCGTTTAACACGGATGTGTCCCACCTTGACCATAAATGATGTAAGATGGAATAACCTTACGTAGATGCATACGTACCACTCGCACGCCATTCCGGATACCGGGGAAAAAATTCCGCCATACTTCCCTTTCGATGGAAAGGATTTCACCGTACCGCGACATATTCTCCCGAACGTACTGATCGGTCACCTGCGGGGGGAGGTCATGCACGCGTACTTCTATGGCATTGTCCGCCATGTGCACAGGGATTTTGTATTTAATGTTATCACACACAACAAACATAATGTACACACAGTTAGACGCCTTGTTGAATTGAATCTCAGTTACATTATTAGCGTCTAGATGCATTCGTTCTTTAAGTAAGATTTCAATTTCATTTGCTGCTGGTCTAACTTTGCAACGCTTGAAATCTATACAAATTGAATTTGGTCTTGTAGGCCAAGATTCCGGCTTTGTTAAATCGTATTTGACCATTCCGTACACTCTATTGTTCACTGTGCTGTATTGTCTTTGTTATGTTGTTTCGACCGTAAATGATTTGCGACCGTAAATGATTTTCGACTGCGTCGTGTGAGATGCGAGCACGAACTGAAGTTAGGTTTTATGAATTGCATCGGAATATGGAATTTGACCACCTGCTGAACCTATTTCAGCAAACTCTTAGACTCGTTCGAATGCTGTTATTGGTCCACTGATTTAGTTTGCATATCTAATAGCTGTCACTTCTGGTTCCGGAGATATAAAAGTATACGTCACGTAACCGACAAAATTTGCTGTTTTTCGCGCCCATTTTTTCTAAAATGACTAAACCGATTTCAACAGTTTTAAGCTCGTTTGAAAGCTGCAATTGGATCATTGATCTAGTTTGAAGATTTTATAGCTGTCAATTCTGGTTCAGGAGATATAAAAGTATAGGTCACGTAACCAACATAATTTGTTGTGCTCAATTATCTCGATTTCAACAAACTTGGATTCGTTTGATACCTGCTATTGAGCCATTGATCTAGTTTAAAATTTAATAGCTGTTATTTCCGGAGAATTAATGGTATAAGCAACATAACCTTTTTTGGGTCATTATTCAAGTTCGAAGATCACTGCCACTTCTGATTCCGGATATATAAAGGTTTAAATGACCTAACCGAAAAAACTCTCTTTATTTCTTACCACTTACTGATCTATGATCACGTTCAAATCTATTACGCTTGGTCTGAAATATATTCCGAATATGTGGCATAAACGCTGGAATATGCTTTTGTGAAATACCCGAATTATTTTGCATAAATTCGTGTCAAAAATGAGCCAAAATTAGTATTAGAAATGATCTCCATAAAACCTGTTTTATTCCACCTAATGGTGTAATGATGCATACCTCATATCTCTCATATTCTGTTTTCTTTTATTCTTGAAAAACAAAAAGGTTTATCCATCAACTAGTATAACCTACAGAGTAAAACTGTTCTCATATCGGTAATAGTATCTCTAAGGAAACGAAGTGAGTTCCACTATTGCAGGTACTTTCGGAACCGAAATCCGGGAACCGGTAGAATCGGTTCGAGAAAAGTGAGTGGGATCCATTTTTGAGTCAACAGTCACAATATCCTGTCGTTAATCGAAAACTGGTAATCAGAAAAACTGACATCAATTTGTTTGGCCGTCTACTGACAATGACTATCGATTGGAATAGTTTAGTACCAAATTCTCAACACACTTAACTCAATAACTCCGGAACCGGAAGTTGCATCCTGACGAAACTTTTGAGTTTTGTATAGGACTATGAGACCTTTCATTTGAACCTAATTTTGGTAGAATCGGTCACGCCATCTCTGAGTAAAGTGATGAAATAATTTAAAATTGAAATTTTTACACTAATCACCCAGTAATTCCGGAACTGGAAGTCGGAAATGAAATTTAGGAACTTTGTACCTTTCATTTGAATCTAAGTTTGTGAGAATAGGTTCAGCCATCGTGGAGAAAAGGTAGCGAGCGCAAAAAAATGTACATACATACATACACACATACAGGCATGCGTACTCGAGGAACTGAGCCGAATGGTATATGAAACTCGGAACTCCGGACCTCGGTTAAAAGTCGGTTTTCACAGTGATTGCATAATCTTTCTATATGAGAAAGGTAAAAAAGCAAACAACATTTCAGTGAAAAAAAAATGTGTATGTGTTATTTCTATCGAGGTAATGGAAGTGCGACAAATTTGAAAACAAAAAATTTAAACACTTAACTCATACGAATAAAAAAAGAAGTAATAGGAAGCACCCCTTAAGAATATATCGCCATATCTCAACTAACGTATGATTATCGTTAAAATATCGATTCTGGAATATAATTAAAAGCTTCGATATAATTGAAAGCTATCGCTACTTTGTTTGAATATAATGTCTTGTTATTTTGATCGCCATCCATACAGAATTTATATCAAATAGATACATTAAACATAGCATAATTTTAGAAAAACATTGTGTGATTTTCTGATGGTGTCGACACCGACCTTTACGATTGTTGCTTCTGAGATGTGGTTATGCAGGTTCTTTAGGGTAATCCAACGAAAAGAGAATCTCCAAAAATCGGAAAAGCTATTGGGTTTATTTCCTACATGAGTGAACAACATCTTCACAGATCATTCCTACGGTACAATGGTCGATTATACAAACCACCTACCGTCATTTGCTTCATGTTATAAACAAAAATTAATATTTGAACGCTCTTCGCTGAAAGTGTCAAAAGACAAAGTTTCTGAGAGCAAGTCATTTATTTCCACCCTGTAGAATGTCTCTCATCAGTCTAGAAGTCAGTTTAATATTCCTTTTGAATTAATCGAACGATACGAGGGTAGAGTCTAAATTAATTAAAGGATGCTTTGCAGAATCGATTTTCCCGCTTACATACTGGATATAAAGAAGTGTTTTTAACCTTACACTCTGTGTAATTCAGAAATCAAAAAGAAAAAAAGAGTAAATCAAATCATGTGAGCTCCTGTTTTAAATTTTAAATTTTCAACTTTCATCACTTAGTAGTCCTCGTGAAGAACAGCCTTTTAACGTGCCGTAAATCTATTCCGATGTGAAGATCATATTAGTTGATGGCTATATAAACTTAGTTTGACGGTTCCTGGTTTCAGGTACCAGAAACAGCGGCCGATAACTCCAAAATGAAACTCATTTAAATTTCTTTGAATAGGTTTTGGAACAGACAAGCGAAGGGAGATCGCGATAGTTCGATGAAAACAAATCGGGCACGAAAGGTGGATGGGAAGCAATTGGAACCGTGAATCGTTAATTTCAACCACGCTTGCGATACTCTTGTGTACCGACGTAATGTCTCTGAAAAACGATTTTATCGGTATCACTCGCTCCAATAATGCACACTAACACTTACTGTGGATGGTTACGATCATTTTTTAGGGTAGTCCACAAAAAGTATAGCATGACAATTCCAGAAAACCGACGTCACCTGTTCTGACCTTAGACCGCTCACTCGTGTCGGTTTCAGTACATTGCCGGATAATCATTCTGTTCTTTGGCTTGTAATAATCGATTTAGATTTTGTCAAATGTTACCAACCGACACCAAAAGTTCAACGGAATCTGCATCATCTTAGCCAAACATGCTTCAGAAGCGCACTCGCATTCCTCTTTTTAGTCCTGAGTAAGAATGCGCGGTACCTAGCGATAGGATATCTTTTTCATCTGCAGAGTAAAACTCAATTTTTTATATTTGCGCTCAGTGCTACTCCTTGTGGAATCTGCTATCACACGCACCTACGCTTTCCGGCCATTCAGCACCATTTCATGTAGTTCTGACATTGCCCTCTGATGTGGACTTCATCGGCAGCGTAGTTTCGATCGCCACGTAACTCTCGAATTATTTCACGGTGTAATCTAAAGAAGCATTATCACCATAATAATTATCCAACATTTGTGTACAAAGCAATTGATGGAGGAGTCCGATTTCGGGAGGGGCCAGGGTAGGTATAAAACCAACGTATTTAAAAAATTTTTAGATAATTTTGATTATTTCTAGAGCAGTTTTAAAAACTACTAGTGAATTTATCAAAAATTCAAGAAAAACTACAATTTTGTGTGATATTCATCAAAATTTTTAATTATAAACTGTACAAACTTAGTGAAAGAGTTATGAACCGTTTTATTTTTTAATGTCAATCATGTTTCCACAAAGTATTTTATTTAGATAATTTAGATTTAAATTCAACCTCGCGAATATCACTTTAAGTTTTTTTGCTACTCAAAAATAAGGGTATAATAAGGTATGCTTTAACCATTTTCTTCTGATCGGGACATCACACTATTCATAGTTGCTTTGACCAATCGCGTCAGTTTATCCAGAAAACTGTTTTCGTGCATGATCTGCCACAGATGTTCTCAATCGATTGTGTCGTATGCCGCTTTAAAGTCAATGAGTAGATGATGCGTGGGTACGTTGTATTCACGACACTTCTAGAGTACTTGTTTTATCGCGAATATGTAATCCCTAGCGGCGTGGGCCCCAGTAAATTCCGCTTGATACGACCTACGAATATCTTATCTACTGGTAGTAGACGACCGCAAAGAATTTGGGAGCGTACCTTGTAGGCGGTGTTAAGCAATATGATTGCTCGGTAATTGCAACAGTCAAACTTATCACCCTTTTTGTAGATGGGACATACCACTCCTTCCATCCATTCCTGCAGTAGAATCTCCTCCTCCCAAATCTTAGAAATCATCCTATGCATCGCTGTAGCCAGTTTTAGCAGCTCGTCGGCAATTGGTCATTGCCAGCGGCTTTTTTGTTCCTCAGTTTACCGATCTCCTCACTTATCTCCGACAGATCAGGTACTGGTAATCTTTCATCAGCAGAGCGTGCATCCAGATTTATTCTTGTGTCATTTTCTGTATCTTGTGCTTGCGCTTGCGATGCTCGTCGTAGTACTACTCCCACCTGTCGATCACCTCACATTCGTTCGTGATAAGATTACCTCTGGTATTTCTGTGGCCTGTGGCCGGTAAATGCAGCAGTCGCCTTCTCATAGAACTTTCGTGTATCATTTACGCGGTACAGCTGTTTCTGTTTTCGCGTCGCGATGACGATTTTCGGAAAACCGAGTTCTGTCTGTCCCGCGCACGGAAAGACCGATATCAGCATTTTGGCGAAAAAATTAGTTGATTTTCTGATTTTAGTTAGTTATTTTTTGAGACAACTAAAAAAATCTTACTTTTGCTAATTTAGATTTTTTAATTCTAATTTCCTTGATAATAATAAAATATTTATTGAAATGGCTATTTTTTTAGTTGAATTCACCAATTGTCATTTCTTAGCTAAGGCACACTTCATATCCATTCAACTAATTTTTTAGTTGAACTAGAGAAATAAAACGTTGTTTTCAACCAACATAAATGGTTGAATTGGTTTCTGCAATTTGCAGCTATATGGCGCTCTGTCGTCGAAATAACGCTAACACCGTAATGACTACTAGCCACTAGATGGCACACTAATACCGAAAAAAGTTTCAGTCGCCGTTGACTTTTATATATTGGTAGGTATAAATACGATGTTGTATTGGAGAAAAAGACATAAGCGAAACATAAACTTCTTTTTGAACATTTTTTTTCTAAATCACTGTTTTCTTCATTCGACTTCGCGAAATCGACTCTCTCACTGAAAACTTTGAGCACTCGGAAAATAAAAACCGAATACAAGTAGTACATCGAACGGCGTGGCCCGGAAGGTTGGAAGATACAAAAAACATCATTTGACATGTACAATTAGAGTGCAACATTCGAAACTCAATTCACTGTTCCGCGTAAAAACATTATTACGCACAATCGCTTCAAATGCGCACAAATTCTGAATAAATACACGTTCCACTAACAGTTTACGTCATTTTTACATACCGGTTTAGAAATTTATATATGGATATATCGTAATACATGCATAAAACATCTGAACAATTTGCAAGCAGTTTCAACAAGACTGTCCCTTTTAGCTTTTTAATGGATTGTTTTGTTTTGACACTTCTCATGAATTTTGTGGCTAATAAACTGGTGATAGAGAAATAGAAACAAATTTTCTGATTCTAAAAACAAAATTAGTTGTCAATGAGAATTTCGTGTTGGAATGAGATATTGCTGATTTGTGTCCAGAATATTCGACAACTAAACACATTCTCTAAAAATAAGAGTTTTTTCAGCAAATAAATTCTCAATTTTAACTAATTTTATAGTTATTTTGGAAATTTTGTTGTTAAAATCAACTAATTCAAAAACAGTAATACGAATTAGGCGCAGAGCTAATTTCGGTCGTTCCGTGCGACTTTTTGTATCGTTTCTCGTTGCATTCTTTTCTTCGACCTACTGCTAGCATTCGCCGTCAAACCAGTCATTTCCTCGATTCGATAGCCTCGTGTCTTGTACGGTTGCGGCAGTTCTACTTATGGCGGACCATATATTCCTCCAGCCACCTTCAAGTGTCGCCGCGCCAAGCTGCTTTTCCCTTGGTAGCACTAGCTCCAGCTGATGCGCGTATTTTTTGACAGTACACAGAAAAAAATATGAATTTTACAAGTGACATTATACAAATTCTACAAACGATACAATTCATAACTACCAAACTTCTACCAAACGCAATATTCCATTCGTATAGAAATTTACTGGATCCGAGTGTAATTTGCACTCGGCCAGCAAGTGAGACTGTATGAATTTATATGCACGATTTACCAACCAATCAGATATGTGCTTTTGTGGCTCTGGTGTGCTTTGTGATCTAATGTTTTTCGGTTCAAGCCGCGTTGTTGCTGCCGATCTTTTGATTTTTATTCCATTCGTTTTAAAGCCATGTAATTTTCAAGTCACACAATTTTACATGTTCTTGAATATAAATTTGTGTGCTCCATTTATGTGCATCTGTTAAGATGTAAAATCACACGACTTTTTTGAACTGTGTACGAACGCTACGCAACTGCTCGAGATTGAGTGTCGGTGTTCGTATGCGACGAGTATTGTGCAACGTCGATAGTTTTAAGCACATACAAACCGCGTCATGAAGAATCAATGTTTGCACTGCGGTAGATGCGGACATTTATGACGTCGGAGATGAATCGGCCGTCGATGATAACGTGGTCGACTTGGTTATCCGTATATCGATCAGGTGATCTCCAGGTGGTTTTGTGGATATCTCTGCGGTGGAAGAAGGTGCTTCGGCCATTCCTTGGGAGGCAGCAAAGTTCACGCATCGTTGGTCGTATAAAGGCTATGCAGAGTATTCAGATCTCATGTATTTCACTGTCCAAGGGAGCAGATTTTGGATCATCTTTAAGATCTTATTTTAAATATGCTGGAGTCTGAGTTTGTGTGTTCGTGCACAACCTCGCCAAACAGTGACGTTGTATTTGCTTTAGGGTAGACAATTTGTTCATAGATGCTTATATGCATGTCATCTGATTCTTCAGAAACAGTTTGGATGTTCTACATTCATGATCAAGATAAATAACTTCGTCTGGATGACCGCATTACCGAATCGAACTCAACATTCTTCTGATGGAACTAGTTTAAGAAATTGGGAAAAGAACATTTAATAGACGATATTCATCCCGATTCGTCTGCTACATTTGATAAAATTAACTGATATGCTTCGATTTCACTAGATCAATATCATTCTAGTGAAATCGAAGCATATCAGTTGCCATGGATGCTTTCAGACTATTTAAATACGTATATACCTCATTACGCGTAACATGTCGATTAAAACTGGTAACACTACATCTGAATCTCCACTACGTCCACAAGGAAATCATCTTCTATTCCTGGTCGACGTAAATGGCGTTAATATTTTTTCTTCGAAATGCTTAAACCTCGCATACGCTGATAGTTTCAAGTTGTTCTTAAAAATGTATAACCAAATAATGTTCTGTTCCTTCAGCTGGATATTTTCGGAAATCAGTGTCTGATCAACAGAAAGGTTCTAAACGCCTTAAGGTTTTCCATATTTTTACTCACAAACAGAACACAATGACTTTCAGTTTTTCGCTTCTTGGAGTCTTGATACATAAAGTGAACTCTATTCAATATCATGAGGTTTAACTGACGTTAAACTAAACTTTTCGATTATATTACGTACATCGTTTCTAAGCCATTCTTATATTAGGGCATTGTATACTGTCGTGGTTTGCTCCATATTAGAATTATCAACAAGAGTATGGTCCTTATTACCATAATGAAGTGCAGTTTGAAGCAGTAAAGCATAAATTCGTTCAATTTACCCTGAAGGAATCCCAGACAACCTTCCTAGATACGAACACCGATGAAACTCGGACTTTTGTTACTTAGTGTAATGCTTCAAAAGCAATGTTCGTTTCAGATTCAATTCAGGAGCGCATAGACCGATATTCTGTCCAAGTATTCTCGGTCATGTCAATATAATCAACGTAAACAGAATTCTCTTTCCTCGTTTTCAAGAATGAATTACTCGATGAATGAACTGATAACGTGATCTGTATACTATTCTTTACGTTTCGTGTTTGACTCGTCAGTGCAGAGCAGTTCAAATTGAGCTGCTTATTGCAATTTGAACTGCTCTGCACTGACGAGTCAAAAACGAAACGTAAAGAATAGTAAAAACGGTTATGTGCCCTGAGCACAAACATAGGCTAACCCCTAAATGATGATCTGTATAGTTAACCACTGTTATACACGTTTTGATTGTAATCGGTCTTGTTTCTGCATCAAAATGCCTTACTATTTGCTATACCAGGCTGGGTGTTAATTTAAAAAAAAAAATGCAGAACTAACCGCATATCCTATCAATTCGAAAACATTTAACTTAAAATTATTAGGTAACGTCGTTTAAGTATTTCAATTGCATGCTATTGAAAAATTGGTTTGAATTGACCTATGTCAATCACAGTCACAGTCACAGTGCGTCAATGATGTCATCCTCTCGTCCGATTTGCGAAGTATGAAATATCACACAAAAGGGAATCTATAAACATATGCCCAAATACATTTTTGCTTTAGTTAACCCCAGGCTGTGAGCGAGCATTCCTCGTAGGGTGGTGAAGGTGTGAGTGAATGAAAGTCACATCAATTCGCTCGCTGGATACTCGCTTTTGTATGTGTGCGGTGTGTTTAGTATAGTATAGTCTGAGCTAATAAAAGTAATTTTTATTGACTCATAATAGACGAAAAATTAATGTCACTCTCACCTTCGCTTGCAAACTATGAGAACGAAATCCATGTCCCGTTAATGGCAAGAGCGGAACAGTAGCTTCAAAATTGTGTTCTTTCTTTAATTTGCCCTTTCAGCCATTTGTGGTTTTCTAGCAACTATTCACACGATTCAATCAGTGTCATCAAAGAGAATCATCTCTCAGCATAATCCCTCAGACCCTATTATTTAACCAAACAATAATCGTGTAACCTAATTGAATAGTTAGAATTTGATGTAGTCTTATAACGCATAATATTTTGATCTAATCTTGCTTCCAAGAATCTTATAGGAGGAAACCACTTTTGGTGTTTTAAAGATAAATCCAAGATTACGGGTATCTTGTGCAATGATATGGGAGTAGTGGTCTCTGAACGACAGCTGAGAATCAAGTACTACACCTAAGTGCCTTACAATTGATACTCTCTCAAGGAATTCTCCAAAAATAGTGTATCTCCAGAGAATAGGTTCTTTCTTGCGTGTGAATGAAATAACGGAGCATTTCGATATACTAAGCGTCAATCGGTTACGCGTACACCAGTCGCTGAAGGCATCAACTTGTCGTTGTAAGGCCTTGCAGTCTTCTTCAGATCTAATGATATGAAATAGCTTGAGATCGTCTGCATAAACAAGCCTACACCCTGGTGGCAAGACAAAACAGATGTCGTTGTAGAACAAAGAAAATAGCATAGGTCCGAGATTGCTACCTTGAGGCACACCCGACAGATTCGAGAAGCTATTTGATTCACAATTTCCAAGCTTAACAGAAAGTAAACGGCCAACAATATACGATTTAAGCCAATCGGTGTAGCAGAGTAGCAGAGTATAGTCAACACGATCGAACGCTGCTTTAAGGTGAAATGTAGCGGAATGCGAAAATCGCGTTTTTGATCAATTATTCAAAAACTAGACCGATTTTCGAAAAACCAAAAACACTTAAGTTTTCGAAATCAAATTTATCATAACTAAGTATTCTTAGAATTTTGAAATTTTGCTTTGCCGAGCCGTAATTGGTTTTTGAAATGTATAAACGGTCACTGTTCCGTCCCACGGGGAAGATTTTAGAACTGAAAAGTAGTGTTTGTAGCAGAATTTCACAAAGAATCTGAAATGCAACTCAAAATTATAAAATTTTAGCTAAAACAACCGAAAATTGAAAAAGTTTACATAAACTTTTTTGCATTTTTTTTTATTGCTTGCGCGCTGCTGTTTCGTATTGAGGTGGTGTGAGAAATGCACGGTGGGCACAGTGGCATTATATCGTGAGCAAAAATTACATATAAAACTATGACGCGAATTTATGCAGCATTGGGTTTTGTGCTGAAATAGAAACGAGTTGAATACAATAAAATGGGTATTGTAAGAAATTGTTTATTTTCTAAGTAACTGTCATTTATAATGCTAATAATGTCCAATTCTGTTGAGTTCAATGCATTGATGTTGCTGAAGCAATAAAGCCTGGCTGTGTGATATCGTATAACAGGTATTATTTTAGATTGTAGCAATTTTTATAGCAAAACTATAACTTCATCATTGACAAGCTACTGAATGAAATACAAACCAAGTATTATCGTGATATAAACAATGTGATAAACATTGATAAACAACAGGCATATACATGGTTAGCAAGTTGGTCAATACATATACATATAACCTCATGTTAGTCATTCATAATTACTCATGATTTATAGCTCTAGTGTAAGAGTAATCACTAACAATAACGATTGAATTAGGATATATTCAAAGTGTGAAGAATTCAAAAATCCATTACGTCCAGTCTTTTTCACAAGCGAATATAACGAGAGCTAAGCCCACTGCGCTCAATCATTGTAAAAAGTTCTTGTTTGCATGTGTCCGTTTTTCGTGGTTTGCTTTGTGCGACGGTTCGTTCAACTGAAGCGGATGAAATTTTGCGCGCATTTTATGACGCTACATTTCACCTTAAGGTCTGTATAAACTGTGCTCCATCTTCAATGTTTCTGATGCAATGTGACGTGAACTGAACTAAATTTGTAGCTGTTGATCTACCGGGGAAAAAACCATGTTGATCGGTCGATATGTATGATTTTTTTTAAACAGAACATTGCTAACGAGAATTTCGAATAACTTAGAACTTATTTCCTTTCTTGAATACAGGGAACATGTACGATTTTTTCCAGCATTGTGGGAATATTCCTTGAGACAGAGACTTATTGAAGATTATCTTTAGAGGAACACACAGTGCATTCGCGCATCGTTTGAGTATGATGGCAGGAATACAATCTGGGCCAGTTGATGTTGATGACTTCAGTTTTTTCAACGCAAAAATGATTTCTTCGCATGTGAATTGAATGTTATCAAGACTTATAATATCGCAAGGAACATCTCTGAGCCCGAATTCCATCTGAGCAGGATCAAATGAAATTGTTTTGAAGACACTTAAGAAATGTTTAGCGAACAAGTTGCAAATTCCAGTAGATGAATTTGAACATTCATTTCCAAGAGTCATAGTAGAAGGGAAGCCTACCTCCTTGCGTTTACTATTCACGAAAGACCAGAAACGTTTTGGATGTTGTTTAAGATCGGCTTGTGTTTGTAAAACATGTCTAGAATAAAGCATGCGGTTATAGACCTTGTAGTTGTTATTAGCGAGAGTGAATTCGTGCTAAGTTATAGGGTTGCGTCAAATTGTGTAATGCCGAAGTGCAGTTGCTCTTACGCATTTCAGTGCAAGAAGTATCTGTACCCTTCAAAAAGTATCATTTTTTGTCATAAGCGATGACTTTTATCTGATTGAACATTATTTTTAACCACATATGAGCATCATTTTAATGATAATTTTATCCAATTTATAGGAAGTTGTGCTCGTCTGAAGAGACTTCAAAAACTTTAACCACATAAATGTTAGTACATGTATTGAATTGTACTCTTGCATCATCTGTTTGAATTGTGGAATTGAGTAAACAGAAATCTGGTCGAGAATGTTGCCCATCGGCGGGAATGCTTCCTTTCGATTGTTTGGTAAAAACACTGAATGGCATTGAAAGCTACGTGAACGATTTCATACATCGGTTAAGTGGTATGTTTGCATTCCGTAGCTTTACTCAACAATTCCGGCGGTATGGAACTCGTGAACGCGAGGAAAATGTAGGAGTATATTCAAAAATAATACATAGATTTTTCTTTCACGTCTTCAATGAAAGTGCCACGATCTCAGTAGGAAATCAAATCGGCTCGTGCGGCTAACGTAAAAATGAAACTGTTAACATTGTATCGCGTAATCAATATTGTTATGGTTTTTGTTTCACTCGTATCTCACCGGTCTCCTTATGATTCGGTTATGCAGGGTGTCCCAAGAACAATTTTGAATTTAAAAATGCAATAATAAAAAAACAGCTCGATAGATTTCAAAGATTATAAATTTATTTGAAAGGTTGATTAATTAAATTTCATTAAATTAATCATAAAATTAAATTTTTATGAAAAATAATTTCGTTCAAATGACCCCCACGGCTGGCTTGGTAGTAGCCAATCCGATCCACTCAATTTTTGAGTACATTTTCAATAAATAAAAAAAAACGGTTTGATGGATTTTAATGATTATACATTTCCGATAAGTTGCGATTATTTTCTTATGGAGCGATTAAAGATAAATGTTACACCAACCATCTAGAAACAATTGAAGACCTCAAGCATGAAATTCAAGCTGCTATTGATGACATAAGAATTTGTGAAAATGATTGTTCTTATGTCATCAATAGCAGCTTGAATTTCATGCTTGAGGTCTTCAATTGTTTCTAGATGGTTGGTGTAACATTTATCTTTAATTGCTCCCCAAAGAAAATAATCGCAGCTTCTCGGAAATGTATAATCATTGAAATCTATCAAACCGTTTTTTTATTATTGCATTTTTAAATTCTAAATTTGTCGTGGGACACCCTGTATTATTCGCAGGCACTTTTAATGTTAATGAGCCAACTTGAATTTATCTAAACTTTGACGTTTGTGGTTTCGAACTACATTAAAAATACCAATCAATATTTCCCTAAGCGTCTAAAGAAAAAAAATCAAAGTGTTGTATGCAAGACACGACCGAGCATGATTACATTAAAAATAAAATAATTCTAAGGTTCCCTTAATGAAGAGGGGACCTGCACGCACGGCATGAGCTGTGGGGAAACGAAAGACAGAATCGAAACGGATTCGTACTTGCCGAAGATTACGAAGCTGGACAGTACAACATCCTCGCTCCGGACAAAGACTTCGAGAAATTCTCCCCCATTCAAAGCCCTTCTGGTCCTTAACGGAGGTGCTTAAGAAAAAAACCGAAGCCTATTCCTTCTCTGATGTCACCGCAGGACGCATCTGAAGAAATACCTTAAATAACACCAGTAGAGAAGTCCACATGAAAAGCCCTTACTTGTTGATCGGGATCTCATTAAAATTATCAAAAATTATCCTTCAGATAGAGCATTTCTGGTTTCTCTGAATAATGCACTTTCAGAAAGATTTACTATTGCTGCTGGTGTACCCCAAGGAAGTATCCTAGGTCCAATCCTATACAACATTTTTACATCAGACATCCCACCTCTTTCGGGTGGTGGTGTTCTGTCACAATTTGCTGATGATACTGCCATTTTTTACCAAGGTCGTGTCATTAATGCTCTGAAGAATAAACTACGGACAGGTCTGGACGCTCTAACTGAATATTTTACAAGCTGGAAAATTGTGATCAATGCAGCAAAAACTCAGGTCATCTTGTTTCCACATTCAAGATCTCCAAAACTTGTTCATTCCTGAAAAACGGCTAGTCCGATCTTCGCAAATTACAAAGTTTTACGGTAAAAGCGTATAGATCGAGATTAAGAAAATCTACAGGGTTGCGCAAATGAACCTAAAATCACCCATAACTTCACAGTATTACGCGAAAGCCAAAATTCTTCAATTTAAAATGTTTTTTAAACTCACTAATAGTTTCGACGTATGACTGATTCTTCATAAACGAGTTATAGGTGTGATGCCGAAAAAGGCGTAAAATTTTTAAAAATAGGGCTCAAAACTATTCCAATTTGGACCTAATGTTAGTTGCTGATCATACAAACCGTCTTCGGCTTTTCCGGTCTCCGGATTTTGAATGTGGAAATTATAGCATTAAAAAATATTATAACCGCAGTTATTTTAAAATTCAAATTGATGTTTTTCTGTAAATACTATATGACGATTTTATGCGAAATTTTGGTTATAAATTGAAATTCTAGTTGTCGCCATTTCAACATACATTTTTTATTTCGTTAAGTTCAATAAGTGGTCCGCGGTTTTCATAGCTCGGCGGCTGATAAAAATTATTCAATGGCATCTGGCGAAGAACAAAGCGAATATGGCTAATAGATCTACGCTGTATTGATTAAATTAGGAGTTAAAAAAATATTAAATGTACAAGAAGGTAGTAAAGCGACTTAAAAATAGCGTGATTGATAACACCATCGACATATTTGTAATCTACTAGGGTTCGATTCCCATCTCGAACTCGAAAGATGAATGAATGAAATGAAATTAATGAAAAATTGAACCAACGAGAGTGTTTTGCAACAATACAGGATACAAGCTGCTTGTTATTTATTGTTTGTCAAGAAAATCCTCAAGTTTCTCTGCACATGTTACTCTATAAATCGCGGATCTTCGAAGATAACAATCGAACTAAAAGCTGTTATTTTCGTGTGAATACCAGCCATTATAAAATTGATTATCTATTTCTTCCCAAAATCTATCTAGAAATTTCGACAGAAATTAGTTCACGAGCTTTTTTTGTATGTCGTGAGCTACGTTTATCTTTTGTATTCGTACTACTAGAAAAAGAAAGTATTTTCTTAATGCGAAGCTGGTCTAATAATATTTCAAAATTCTGTCTTCCATTTTATTTCCTAACATCTCATTTAATCCCGGTAAAGCATTGAATATTTGAATAATTTTAAAGTTATGTAAAAGTTGAATATGCTTGAAACTAATATTCCCACAACATTTGTTATTACGAGGCGAATTAAATTTTTCTATGGCGCAAATGAATCAATTTCTTCACCTCAGTGATTACCATGACAAAAATAAGATTGATTGACTAATAAATATTTATCGATAGCTTTGTTCATGCCGGATGATGAATATAAAAAGAAACCGACCAACTGTAGAACTAGCAAATTTACCATCTGATACCCCGGTGAACGGTGCTTTTGGTCTTTCGGACATGTTGCGATAAATTATACAGTCGGACAAAAATGCATGTTCCGTCGACTCACCCACGGCCGATGAAGCAGTATATTAACTAACATATTAACTTTCTAAATTTTGCTACCGTACCACTTCCGGGAACGATTTCAACGTAACAAAAACGACAACGTCAGGCAGAGGCTGTTGATAGGACAAACTATGAATTTCAAACTATTTTCTCTTTGTAGTGGTCGCATCCAACAGGATGAACATTGTTTTTATATTTGCTACCACCAAATGGTACGGATGCAAAATCACAGGTATGATGAGCAAACTGCATCCAACTTTGTTTTTAAAATCAGTTATTAAATTTATACCAACCGGACGTGCAAGAGTGGCCTTTTCGTCGCACCTCAACGAACCAAATTAGCCGTCTGTGTAGCTGACTTTCGACCTGTCACCGTGGACCTAATTTATGTTCGCATTTGCAAAAGAAAGCACTTTGTTGCAATGAAGCTACATAACTTTACCCTTACCGTAGCTGTAAGCTAAAGTAGGATTGTGTATTCGATACAAGAAATGTGTTTAGAAGTCGGTTTAAAAGGTGTGTACAATTTGAACCTATAAACAAGTTTCTGTATGGTGTCGATGTTATGCCTATTTTCAACACTCAATTAGTCATCATCTTTTTTCAATGTTCTACTAAAATTATGTGCACAGTTTTATATGGTTAATATGTCTAATTTAGATTGTATTATTGATTTTACTTCAAACACACATGTTATGACGAGTAAAGCAACAAGGATTACGATGGCCAAACAAACTAAATTGTTTATTGTTTATATGATTAACTAGGGATCGTCCGATAGGGGCCTCATTTTCGGAGTAAATGTTTATTATTTTCAATTAGAAGGTCTTCAGTCAATGAATGAGTGAGCAAATATAGTATGAACACAAAAAAAAAACTAGACATTAAAATGAAAATGCTTAGTTGCAATGTGATAGAGTGCTAGTGGCAATATTTCAGGCGGCTGGCTGTCTTGAGTTGGACAATTATGAAAATATGCTTTTTCGTACCCCGTGCTTTTTTGTTAGATCGTATTGTATCCCAAGACATATCTGAATCCCCTTCCTGATGTACTAATGGAATTTCTCTCCCGTTATACTCGTATAGATACAGTGGTATTGACGGTTTCTAGCAACAACGAGTAACGGACTATTTTTGTCTCAGTCGAACAGCATTTGGTCTTGGCCAGTGTCTAAAAACATCTTCTAAATTTATAGGTCATATTAGTGAGTGGTCATACAAATTTATTTTGGCCATACTGGTTTCGAATTCAGATTCTGAAAGTAGTGATCTGAAATTCCAAAACGATTCTCACATAAATTACTTGGAGGGTGATGCGCAAGTAATTGAAACCTAACCAATGATGTCAATGGTAGTGGTGCCCGTGTGCTTCAATCAAGGCCATTTCACAGCGATTTCGGTCTTCAATCGTCTCATTAATGCACGCTATCACTGACCTTTTTCTGATTTGAGGTAGTCCTCCAAAAGTATACTATGACGATTCCAGAGAACCGACACTGTGATCTTTCCGTCCCACTAAGAGTGAAGCCAGAGAGAAAGCGACACGAAACGCGAAGCGAAGCGATGCGAAACTTGACAGATCGCACGGAGTCGCGCGGCAGAGCTGCGTCTACACAAGTTCAGCAGAAAAATGATAAGTACGTCAGAGTGAACTCGATGCGTTGCGAAGCGACTACTTGCCGATCGCATCGGACTCACTCTGACGAACATGTCATTTTTCAGCTGAACTTGAATGGACGGAGCTCTGCCGTGTCGCTTTCTCTATGGCTTCACCCTAAGACGCCCTTCAAGGTACTCGTGCCGCTTCGAAACACTCGTGCTGATTTCAGTTCATTTGTTCTCTGACGTATAATAATGGATTCAGCCAAACATGTGCTCGAAGTGCGCTAGCCTCGTCTTTCTAGCCCTAAATAAGTATGTGCGAGATCCAGCAGCAGGATATCTTTCTCAACTGCAGAATCTTGCTTAACTAAGGCATGCTCGCGCACTTTCTGTTTCCGGTCGTTCGGAACTATTTAATGTTTTACTATTATTGTCATTATTACCATGGTTTCATCCTCCATTTTATGTGGTTTTGACTCTGTTCTGCTTCTTAGGGCCTGCAGCTGCGTGCTTTATCGGCAATGGAGTTTCGACCATCTCATAACTCTCAAAACCTCTATCTCACGGTGTAATCTACAGGATCAACAACGCCATAATATTCCTCGAACTTTTTTTTCGTTTCTGTTTCTGATTTCGGGAGGGGCCAGGGTTACGCATGTATCACTTCGTAACGCCTGTAACTCACAAAAGAGTAACGCACGTGACACCAACAACTCACAAAAAAATAACACATGTAACGCTTCGTCACGCAAAAAACTTATACAGAGTAACACATGTCACGTTTAGTAACGCCTGTAACTTACAAAAGATTACACCTATTATTTAACGCTTCGTTACACTCCGTAACGCCAATAACTTACTAAAAAGTAACGCATGTAACGCTTCGTAACGCCTATAACTTACAAAAGAACGACATATATAACATTTCGTAACACCTATAACTTCCTTAAAAGTAACGCATCGTAACTGGTTTACCGCAAGAATCAAATCCTTATAACGGTTTTTCACATTTATAATTTCCACAAAATATCTAATACGATTTGTAACCCTAAATTTAAGAAAAGTGCAACGCTTTCTAGCTTCTATAACTTAACGTAACGCTTCTAACGATCATATCGAGTGAAACGCTTCGTCAAATGGAACATTTTTCCATATTGGGGACGAGTATAGCCTTTCACGCAACCTACCTGGGTTCGATTCCCAAACCCGCACATAGGGTCAGAATATTTTTCTAGTCCGAAGAGGAGAATGATATTAAGCCTAAAACCTCTATAATCGGAACAACAAAATTACATAGTAACTTTACTCAGGTTGACTCAGATAGGCCTTAAAAATTTCAGCTTAATTATCCTTTCGGCGAAATAAGCCCTCCGCAAAACAGCTTGCGGAGAAATAACCGACTTTTGGAGAAATGATTCACTGCCATTCTACCATCTCCAAGAAAATTGAGGCCATAGAAAAAACAATCTTATCTTAATCCTCCTTGTGGTGTAATAATGCCTTTCTCTGTCATTCAAACAATCTCATTAAAACATTTTTTCATTAGTCTGATTTCTGATGCGAATTTGGACTGATTTTCGACAAACATTCATTCACAACTCGACAACATTCTCGAAACCAAAAATTTGCGCTTGATCATTGGTCACTTTCAGAAAAAAATGTGAGGAAAGGAAAAATGCGGTTTGTTGACTACGTCTTTTCTACGATTATATCGTACCGATACCGGAAGTATCTGCAATTAGATCTCCGAACTTGATCAATGATGCAATATTAGCATTCAACCGACCGTAGGATCTTTGAGAAAATTGAGCGAAGAGACAAATTGCGTTCTGCCGGCTACGTCACCTATATCATCATATCTCTCAAACCGGAAGTGACAGCCAGATCAACTTGGAACTTGATTCACATCTCAAAATTAGATTTTAAACGGGCCTAAGCTTGTGAATATTGCCATCTCGAGAAAATGTAGCGGATTTGTCGATTTGTCGATTATGTCGCTTATATCACTATATATCTCTGGAACTGGAAGTGACAGCCAATTGATCTTCGAACTTGATTCACAATCCAAGAGTAGCTCTCAAACAAGCGGAACGGATTGATAATCGCTTGATCTTCTGATTTGATTTCCAATCAAATAGTAATTTGCAAATGAGCCTAAGCTTACTAAAATCGGTTCAGCCATCTTCGAGAAGAGAAAATGTGCGAAGAAAAAAAAGCGTTTTGTCGGTTACGTCATTTATACCATTATATCACCGGAACCGAACGTGACAGCTATTGATCTTCAAACTTAATTCACATTCCAGAAACTCTATTACCTTTCTAAGGAGAAAAGCAAAAATTCAGTGTTTCGGTTACGCCACTAACATAATCAAATATCCGTAGCCGTATGAAATATAAGCAATTTAATCTCCGAACATAATAGCTTTTAAATGAGCTTTAGGTTTGAAAAATCGATTCAGCCATCTCCAAAAAGTGAAGCGGATTGAAGAATATTTTAAAGGTTCCGACTCCGTCGAGTCGAATCGTTTGGATCAGGGGCTTCGATCAAAAATCGGATTTTCCAGTAATTTTATATTCTTTTTATAGAGAAATGCAAACTGCCAAACATCTTCGGAACTGGGTTCAAACTAGGTCTTTTTATTATATGGCCAAACGAAGCGTTATTGGCTGTACCAGTCTTCAACTATCGGTTCCGAGAGTTCCGAAGTTAGAGTTGAAAAATCTCTAAAATAAAATCCAATTTGTTTTCTCGGAGATGGCTGAACTCAAATGATTTACGATTCCGGTAGTACAGGGTGATGAGTGTTTGATGAGTGTTAATATTTTCAAACAGTCCGTTTAAAAACTTCTAAATTAGGCATAAAACAGTTCTAATTTGTAGGTCTTATTAGTTCATGGCCTACCTAATTGGTTCTATTCCAGTGTCAAGTTAAAGATCTCGATGATTCTCTCAACTATAAGAAAGGCATCATTGCACCAAACATTCTGATATTCAGGACTACATACATTCCACAGTGGTCCAGGAAACAAAATTAGCAGGAAACAATTGTTTACGCTTTTATTATTGGCCTCAGAGATTTGAAGTCTTCGGCACATTAGTTCCACTTAATAAACTGCGTGTTTCGGCCATTGTGGTTTTAGGGTGGTCCTAAAACAAACTATGAATTAAAAAAATATTTCCAGATCTGGATGAGATAGAACAATGCATCCTTCCACAATAATTTAGAATAATCAATTTAAGGCAACTTTGTCGAAGATATTGGTTGTGTATCTTTAACCGTTATTATATTAGAACGGTTAACATATCCTTAGTTAGGGTGCTTCTTAAAAAAAACAGTTTTTATTCAATAACTTTTTCATTTGAATTTTCTCAATAAAGTAATGTTCTAAGAAATTCAGGACCCTAAAAAGACGCTACTTTTAGTGGAAGAAGATTTTTTATACTACCTGATTCAATTGTTATGTAAGATTTTAACAATAAAATACGCCTTTTTTAAATAACGGTTTCTAAAAATGGCGCAATCCGAAAAAAAAATTTTGATTGCATTTGATAGCTTGTACTTTTTTATATAATATGAGAAAAAATTGGAAAACAGTTATTTTTCTATCTCATTTAAATCAAAACTTCGTGCAAGTATTTTTGTACGTTATCATATAACATCTAGCTTAGTAGTATACTAAGAAGTGTTAGAAAAAGGAATTGATAGTGTATTTTCATAACAAATATTTAAAATCTATTCTTTGTACTTTTTAAACTTTTTATCTTTCTCATAAAGAAAGGTTTTACAATCACTGTGAAAACTGATTTCTGAACAGAGGTCCGTAAAGCCGAATATCATATACCAATCAAAAGTGTTTGTGTTTGTCACATTTTTGCGCACGAATTTTTTTCGAAGATGGTTTAACTGATTTTTACAAACTCAGTTTCAATAGGGATCTCAGAGAAATCTCCTAATTTTCATTCCATTTATATGCAATTACATGGTGAAAAGCGTCAACAAATCAATTTCCTAGTGTTTCTTATAAGTGGTAATGCAAAGGAAGGGGATTTTCCTAAACTACTTAGTAAAATTAATTGGAACAATAAGTATATTAACAAGTATCATATTACAATATTTGAAGCCGCGTATTTTCTGGAAGGAAAACTTTGTTAGTATTTTTGTTTGTTTTGTTTTCCAGAGAAATTATGGGATCGGAAGTCATTAGAAGCCTTAAGAACAGATCTTCCAAGTTGACCTGTCTGTTGAATTTTCTTGTATTATTTTTTCTAAATCTTCGAATGCATTTGTTTCTCGTTTCTGCTGCTTCTTCTAAGAACATTCCAATTGGAAGAATTGCATATTGTACAATAGTCACTCCATGCACGAGTAATTTGTGTACAGTTGGTGACAAAGCGTACCAACCATACAACTTGCAGTATAGTTCATGTGTACTGTTCGTATATATTCTAAAAGACAACACATCGATCTCCATTTGCTGTTGATTAGTGATAGTATAACATAAAATCTTTCCAATAAATCATGATCCAGTCCTGTAATTTTAGCAACTATCTCTCTTCTTTAAAAAAAACCGCCTCACAACATTACCGCTGTTTCCTTCCCCTGGCCGAGGTTCACTGATTCGTAGACCCAATTCCTCTTGATTATTTTCCTTTGAAATTTTCCACGTTGGTTTCTCCAAGCACAAACGAAAAGAAATCTTGAGAAGCAACTCCATAGTGCAAATATACACATGAAGCGGAGAGAGTCCGTATTGGTACTGAATCGCCAAAACTGATGATACTGACATGAAGACAAAACGCAAAACTAACCTCACGCAACACCTGCTCAGTTCAAATAATCGTGCAGTTTTTTATTCAGAGTTTTTATGGAAAACTGAACGTGTATGGGCCGCTTTAGGTTTCACACGAACATAACATAATCACACAAACTACGCTGAATGAACATCATTTGACAGATAACGGTGCTATTGTTAATTTAAGCATCGGTATATGTTAAACAAAAACTTGATTCATCATGAAGTTTTTTTTTTTTATGAAAAATTTTTTATTCAGGCCAATTTGCGTACAAGCTTTACGTGGCCGAATGAGCCATGTTTTTATTAGATAAAATAATTTTTTTACCGTTGGATCTCGTTGTCACCCTTTTTCTAGGGGGAGATGAGCTTCCATTTTTATCTTGCGATGAGTGAGGGGCACTTTGTTCGTGGCTCGTCTCGTCCTCCATTGCCGCATCGGTGGTATCGTTGTTGGTTTCCGTTTTGTCTTCGTTTTCCTTGTAATTCGCATTCTTGGGTTGGTTGTTAGTTGCTGTAGACGCGCCTTGTTGTGCATTAATTGCAGTTGTTGGTGGGTTTGATGGTACAACAGAAGTACTGCGCTCACTAGTTTCCGTTGTTGGGCGGTTGTCCTTATTTTTGTTTAAAGATGTCCTTTTTGCAGTTTCAGTGCAAGGTTTGCCGTAGTGTGCAGGTTGTTCACAAAACTGACATGTAACCAGTTGATTTTCATACGTAATCAGCGTTTTACACGGATGTATCCCGTCTTGATCACAAATGATGTAAGATGGAATTGCTTTACGTAGTTGCATACGTACTACTCGCACGCCATTCCGGATACCCGGAAAAAAATTGCGCCATACTTCCCTTTCGATGGAAAGAACTTCACCGTACTGCGACCTACATTCCCGAACATACCCCTCGCTGGTCTGCGGGGGAAGGTCATGCACGCGTACTTCTATGGCATTGTCCACCATGTACACAGGGATTTTATATTTAACATTGTCATGATCAATACTGTGCACCCCGTTATTAACCGAAGCAATTGCATCTTTTTCACGTTTGAACATAATGTACACACAGTTAGACGCCTTGTTGAATTGAATCTCACTTACATCAGTAACGTTTAGATGCATTCGTTCCTTAAGCAAGATTTCAATTTCGGTTGCTGCTGGCCTAACTTTGCAGCGCTTGAAATCAATACAAATTGAATTTGGTCTTGTAGGCCAAGTTTCAGGCTTTGTTAAATCGTATTTGCCCATTTCGTACACTCTATTGTTCACTACACTGTATTGTCTTTGTTTCTATCGTCTCGACCGTAAGCAATTGTCGACCGTGTCTGATGAGATGCCAGCACGAACTGAGCATCATGAAGTTGTCATGTGATCTTGTAAAACTTAATTCGTTTTTTTTTCACCGCAGTCAATCTCAAACGAATGAACACGCTTTAACAATTCAGTAGTACTGTCACGTGTTTTTCTCGCGCAAAACGGAACTTTTAACGACTTTTTCGTAGTTGAGCCCATGGTATGAAAGCAGGGTTGATAACCTTGTTAAAATTAACTTCTCTTTACGTTTCGTTTTAGACTCGTCAGTGCAGAGCACTTCAAATTGAACTGCTTAATACAAACTTAAACAGTTCAACTTAAACCGTTAAGCAGACATAAAGTTAATGGTATTTGCAAAACATTTATTAATCAGCACCGAAGTGCCATGTCTTTGCTGACGTGCCGAACGGAAACGTGATTTTCGTCTAATACTGGCCGATTCAGGTATGATCATTCGGTGCCAATTAATAAGTGTTTTGCAAATAGCATTACATTTACGTCTGTATAGCGGTTCAAGTTGAACTGTTTAAGTTTGCATTAAGCAATTCAATTTGAACTGTTCTGCACTGACGAGTCTAAGACGAAACATAAGGAAAAGTGAAAACGGTTATGTGCCCTAAGCACAAACTTAGATTAACCCCTAAATGACTTGTTAAAATTGTTCAAATAAAATATTCTTCACTATCATGCTATATGGTAACGTACAAAAATACTTGCATGAAATTTTGTTTTAAATGAGATAGAAAAATAACTGTTTTCCAATTTTTTCTCATATTATATAAAAAAGTACAAGCTATCAAAAGCAATCAAAAATTATTTTTTCGGATTGCGCCATTTTTAGAAACCGTTATTTAAAAAAGGCGTATATTATTGTTAAAATCTTACATAACAATTGAATCAGGTAGTATAAAAAATCTTCTTCCACTAAAAGTAGCGTCTTTTTAGGGTCCTGAATTTCTTAGAACATTACTTTATTGAGATAATTCAAATGAAAAAGTTATTGAATAAAAACTGTTTTTTAAGAAGCACCCTAACTAAGGATATGTTAACCGTTCTAATATAATAACGGTTAAAGATACACAACCAATATCTTCGACAAAGTTGCCTTAAATTGATTATTCTAAATTATTGTGGAAGGATGCATTGTTCTATCTCATCCAGATTTTGAAAAAAAATTTAATTCATAGTTTGTTTTAGGACCACCCTAAAACCACAATGGCCAAAACACGCAGTTTATTAAGTGGAACTAATGTGCCGAAGACTTCAAATCTCTGAGGCCAATAATAAAAGCGTAAACAATTGTTTCCTGCTAATTTTGCTTCCTGGACCACTGTGCATTCGCGTATCCTTGCCACTTGATGAATTATTGCCGCTTCATTTCTTTTTCGGCACCTTAAGTTTCTCTTTCCATGACTGATAAGATGAGGTTGGGGGACGTCAGAGTTATGAAAGTCACAGAAATACAGTAAGAGTAATGAATACAAAACAATAATGAACACGATCTGCCATGAACATATAAATCACAATTTAATAGGAGTACAAATTGAATGAAGAAGAAAAAAACTATGACGAAATTTTACACGAAAGTTCGAGAGGCTCACGAACGTGAGGGAGTTACAAAACAGGTCAAGTCGAGAAAATACATTCAAACTGAGCTGCCGACGATTTATGTTCCATATATCAAAACATACACCTTGCAGTTGTTATCATTGGTTCATATCCTTCGAAGCCGTACAACAATAGTATCGCAGTTCCGCGGAAGGATTCATTCATGCAAAAAATAGAAGCAAATTGAATAAATCAACATCGCAATGCAGCAAGGAATTTGCTTTGGGAAAAAATATTTTTAGTGGCAGTCAAGAAAAAAAATCTTGGCCACCCTCTCCAACGGCGCGTTACATTTTTACGGATTCAACATCGCTTACTACACATCACGTACAGGCAGATGTTTACAGCTGAGTCAATCATGTACATAAATATTATTCCGAATGAGTTTGGCTGCATGGTACATACGATAGCATCATACGCAAACTCTTTTACCTACGATAAACCGAAGCTATTTTGATTGCATTTACCGTGAATCGCTCCATTTATTATCAATTGACCACTAAACCGTTCACTTTTTGGAATAAGCAATCAAAACTGGTAATACGCTGAATGACTGCATTTGTAAAATACCACATATATTTTGATCGGAAGTGACAACAAACCTGCTTTACGAACATTTCTAATGTAGCAATCCGTTTACTATCTATCTGAAATTCTCATTAGGCTTATCAAGACGAGAAGCAAACATGTTTACTAATTCAGTATATTTGTTTGATATTGTTATAAATATATTTTTTTGCTATTTTGAATATTCACTACGAATGCATGCTTTGTGATAAAATCAAACTAAATTACCTAAAACTCCGGATCTTTTATAATTGGGGATCTGTTGAGAAAATGTCAATTTCTTTGGTTGCGTCCTATTGCGTAGTGGTGACCGGGGCTGGTTGGCCGAAGGGGCAGGTTGGCCGAGTGGCTTTTCTGAAAAGGCTATCATGCGCAGTGACGACATCTATAGTGTTTTTGATGGAGTATTAGATCACCCATGTACCGACGTAATTTCAGGTGTTTTCGTGTTATCGTTTGTGCAGGAGAACGTTTTTTTTTCTTTTTCGGCACCGGTGAGTAAATTTCAGTTGTTGTAAAGTAATACGTACAACGCGGATCAATATACATCCGATTTCGAAAAACCTGGTACCATTGGAAAGGGTATTGAAAACTTTGGAAAATGGCATATCAGTTTCCAGTATAACCTTAAATCATTTTTGGTAATTGTTCAATTGTTCTAGAAAAAATGCATTGTTGTAGGTTGGCCGAGCTTTGTGCGGGGTTGGTTGGCCGAGTAGTAATTTTAGCTAAGAGCAATGTGCACTTGAATCTTCGTGAAATTTTACCCTCTTTTTGAACGGAATTGGATATTATGCTAATATTGATGATGATTATAAGTAAAAACATACATGAGAAATAAGTAATGTAAATAATTAAATTTATTAACAAATAGAAATAAAAGATTAGAATCATCAAAGGTTGACAGTTGTAGATAAAAATATGATTACAATAATTTACAGCCATCAAAACTTTTAGCATTTAGAGTTCCTGGTATAATTTGTCTCAAATTGACTCAAACCAGAACAAAACTTGTCCATAAGGTGAAATGTAGCGGAATGCGAAAATCCCGTTTTTGGTCAATTATTCAAAAACTAGACCGATTTTCGAAAAACCAAAAACACTTAAGTTTTCGAAATCAAATTTATCATCACTAAGTATTCTTAGAATTTTGAAATTTTGCTTTGCCGAGCCGTAATTGGTTTTTGAAATGTATAAACGGTTACTGTTCTGTTCCACGGGGATAATTTTAGAACTGAAAAGTAGTGTTTGTAGCAGAATTTCACAAAGAATCTAAAAATGCAACTCAAAATTATAAAATATTATCTAAAACAACCGAAATTTGAAAAAGTTTACATAAACTTTTCCGCATTTTTTTTATTGCTTGCGCGCTGCTGTTTCGTATTGAGGTGGTGTGAGAAATGCATGGTGGGCACGGTGGCATTATATCGTGAGCAAAAATTACATATGAAATTATGACGCGAATTTATGCAGCATTGCGTTTTGTGTTGCAATAAAAACGAGTTGAATACAGTAAAACGGGTATTGTAAGAAATTGTTTATTTTCTAAGTAACTGTCATTTATAATGCTAATAATGTCCAATTCTGTTGAGTTCAGTGCATTGATGTTGCTGAAGCAATAAAGCCTAGCTGTGTGATATCGTATAACAGGTAAACTATAACTTCATCATTGACAAACTACTGAATGAAATACAAACCAAGTATTATCGTGATACAAACAATGTGATAAACATTGAAAAACAACAGGCATATACATGGTTAGCAAGTTGGTCAATACATATACATATAACCTCATGTTAGTCATTTATAATTACTCATGATTTATAGCTCTTGTGTAAGAGTAATCACTAACAATAACGATTTAATTAGCATATATTCAAAGTGTGAAGGATACATTTCACCATAAGTATAGAATCTACCGCAAATGTAGGCCATTCTGAAGACGTCAGATCTCCCACAAGGCAAGTGTTAATCGCAAATTCATCCAAACTTCAACCAATTCCCCAATAAAAGCAGCATTGGACGAGAAGAAAAATGAAACCATACGTGAGCATGTGCTGGAGGAGGAAAAGCTAGAAGCGAGAAATGAAAAAAGTTTACTAATATTGCCGAAACTAAGTCTAAAATAATTAAGACTAAGAAGGGAGGAGGGCAGATTTCACGTACCTACATAATACAAAATGGTGCACTTTTTGCCTTTCTCATATAGAAAGGTTATGCAATCACTGTGAAAACCGACTTTTTATCCGAGGCCCGGAGGGCTGAATGTCATATACCATTGGACTCAGCTCGACGAACTGAGCAATGGCTGTGTGTGTGTTTGTATGTGTAAGTAACAAAAATGTGCACTCGATTTTCTCGGAGATGGCTGGACCGATTTTCACAAACTTAGATTCAAATGAAGGGTCTTGGTCCCATAGGGTGCTATTGGATTTTACCCGGATCGGACTTCCGGTTCGGAAGTAACGAGGTAAAATGTGCAAAAAATGAAGAAAAAGTGCACTCGATATTCTCAGCGACCACTCAACCGATTTTCTTCAACTAAGATTTAAATTGAAGGCCTTGTATTTTCATATGTTGTTATTAAATTTCATCTGGATCCGACATCCGGTTCGGGAGTTATGGGGTAAAATGTGCAAAATGAACTAAAAACGTGCAATCGATTTTCTCAGAGACCGCTTATCCAATTTTTATAAACTTAGATTCAAATGAAAGGTCTCACGGTGCCATACGGAATTCCTCAATTTCATCCGGATGCAACTTCCAGTTCCGGAGTTATAGGGTAAATTGTGTTAAATATTGTACACCGTCACTTAAACCGGCGAAACAAAAACCGCAAAATTCCACTAAACTTAACTCAAAGCTCCACAAATCGATAGCCATTATCAGTAGTCAACTAATCAAACCGATTTACCCGGCTATCCTGGTTCCCGGTCTCCGGTTTCGGAATCACCGGAAATAGTGGTCATATATTCCAAAATGAATCTCACTCACTTTTATCAGCAATAGTTTGACCGATTTCCACAAACTTAGATTCAAATGAAAGGTCTCAAGGTCCCATGCGGAATTCCTGAATTTCATCTGGATTCGATTTCCGGTTCCGGAGTTCTAGGGTAAAGTGTGTTAAATATTCTACACCGTCACTGGCCAAACAAAAACCGTAAAAAAATTTCTAAACTGGTCTCTAAACCGTTATTACCAATCCTAGGGTCAAGTGAAAGGTCTTAACGCACCTGGGGTTGGTTGGCCGATTTTTTCTTCGTATTTGATGGTTTATAACTGTATGTTTATAACAAACCGTTTATTAAAAAGTGTAACCAGTAAGAGTAAAGAAATTCCGAAAGCAAAACTCGGCCAACTTGCCCCGGTTTCCCCTACAATTTTCTTTCACAACTTAAGTATCCGTTTATTTGTTTCCATCAGTTTGTTTCAAAATGTGTGACATTTATTTCAGCAGGACAGCACTCGGTCTGGACTGTAATAACAAATAGCAAGAATGGAAGAAGTCAAAGAGAAAACTGTGAAAAAAAAACCTTTGAATCTGCGTGCCTATAAGAAGCAAAAGCAACCGAAACATAGGTCAAAACAAGAAGCATCGATCAGACCTAGAGATTGAAAGGTGTACGATGCAATGATTACTTGGAGTTTGAACTGTATAATCATTGACGACGAAACATACGTGAAATTCAAGTACAAATCTTTGCCGGGGCCTCAATATTATAAGGTGTTAAAGGCCAACTATTTAATCAGTTGAAGACATCGATTCAGTCGAAAAATTAGGTAAAAAAGCTATGGTTTGATTAGATATTTGTGGCTGCGATTTCCAACCTTTCATCATGTCTACATCGATAAACAGCAAAATGTAAATGCTCAAGAAATATTTACAAAAATGACTTCTACTAATGATCCGAAGCTACATCTAACCGTCTTCAAACCAGATCTTGCGCCTTTTCAGTACGCGAAATCAACTGTTTAATGGTATACCACCAAAAATGTTATTTTCGTTCCAAAAAATTTTCCCAAAAAAATTGTCATTGACGAAGGCACATCTTAGGAAACATGCCTTGGCTGTCGAAACCCTTCAACAGTTTGAATAAGATTGGAAAACCCAGTTTTCATCCCCTAGAGGCGTAAAGACACCACCCCTTACATAAAACATATATATTCATAGATATTACCAAGAGATTCTTCAAAAGACTTTGCTTTGAATCATTAATAAAAAAAAAACCTGTTTTAATTCACCTAGTGGTGTAATGATGCCTTTCTCATATCAATCATACTATCATATATAATACTGTAGTATTCTTCAAAATATTTTTGTTACATACACACGACTATCGATTCGGGCCTCGAAAAAAGAGTCAGTTATCACAGTGATTACATAGTCTTTATGTATGAGAAAGGAAAAAAGTTACAAAACTCTCTGCGATAGTCTTTATACAAGGATTTTTTTAATTCTTTCGACAACACATTATTTATAGTAAATAGATGCTTGATTGATTGCAACAGACAAGTTCGATAAAAGATTATTCAGTTCAACATATTATCCAGTGACAACATCATAATGAGTACACAGAAACAAAACTGAAAATTAATTTACGTTAACGGTAGCGCGAAACAAACATCACTTCAGTAAAAAAATAATTGAGACCCATCATGGATGTAATACTGAATTAGAACGCATTAATTTTACAGTAATTTTCAATCAATTTCGTGTTCCTAGTAAGTGCATATAATAAAAATTTTAATTTACAAAATATTTTTGTCGGTGTAGTTCAGAGTTACGAAAACCTACGGTAGGAATTTGGAAAGAGTCAGAATCAACAGAAAAAAAAATTGTCAAGTGAATAGTAATAATGTTTATACTATCTCTAATTACCAAATAAATGAAAAACATTTCTGTAAAATTTTTCTTCATGCATTTATCCCTAATGCATACAAAAAAGCTTCATCAGTTTCAAAAGAATATTCATCATCATTTGTCTATGGGTTTATGATAACATATCCTCTATGATAACAAAGTCCCAATTGATGCAGACAGCGCATGTACGGTCTGGCATGGTATTTTATGGCGTTTACGCATAACCGGTGATATTTGAGCAACATCGAAAGGATATATTCGTTTTGAGCAAACAAAGCGAAAAGTGGAGGGTGTTTTATTTGTTGAATGAGCGCCAATAAATATTTGACTATCAATGACTCAATTTAACGTGAAAAATTCGATATAGTACATGAACATGAGTCTGTTTAGCTACAGGATACACAGACAACTACATTAACGATAGACTTTATCTTTATGAAACTGTAATGGATGTGATATACTTAATCTAGTAGCAGCTCAAAATAACGATAATGTCATGTATTTAACCATGAATTTAAAAAATATATGGAAATATTCGCTTGCATTTTTTCATCATTTGAAAACAACCGACATATTTTCGTTTCATCAATGAAACCGTTGTACTTCGACCGTTCAAATATTTATTTAACTTACAGCAGCAGTTCTGTAAAATTTCTTCACAACTACAGGTTATACTGGTATTCCTGCATACTGTACATGTGAACGAAAATTGGCTCTAATAAGACGTGGAGAAATTTTTATTGTCAAGAATAATCAAATACATCGATTATAAAAATGGTAACTTCGAAAATTACAGTGAATGATTTACAAATCAAAATTATGCTGGACGCGATCTTAATTAACAGACCGTATGTCATGGTAAGCTTTACTTCCCAAATTCGTGAAATTCCAGACAGCCGACAGTCAAGAGATTCGTTATTTTTCCCAATTTTATTTTTGCGATAAATAAGCATATCATTAATAATATGTCGGCCGATTGATTATAGAACAAAAATAATCTGGGTTGACAATTCAACACAGCGGGAGTTTGTTTTTACAAGCCAGTTGTTTTATGAGCGAGCCCCGACCTGGAAGAGCTTAGTGTCAGTACGATCGTAGTACTAGTCTTACAATGATTCTGTACGCTAAGAATCGGTAGCGAAATCTGTTGATACAGAGAAGTCAAATTCCACAAAAGGAATGTAATGTCAAGAGTTTGTTTGGTGTAACCTAACTAAAGACAGACCCTGTCAGCTTGGATCGAAATCAATCTTCAGTCCAGCAAGGCCATCGCACGGCATCACATTCAACATATCATGTCAATTGTATGGGTAAGCAGTGCTGCTATTTTGGCGTGCACGAATTTGACATTTCCCTCCCCTACTTCTATGCACGAGATTCGATGAGGACTCGCTTAAGGGCACCATGCTCGCTAAAAATAATGTTGCCAATGATTTGTTCGTGAAATGTGAGAGCTGGATATCTTGTTAATATGATGTCTTTGCTAAAGATCTACCCTCGGTTTTCAGAAACGAAATTATCAATCATATCTAGTATTTTCCTATATCATTTTCAACATAACGCAAATGCAGACTAATTTACACTTGAAAAATAAAAAAAAATAAAAGATAGAACTATTCTTTGACGCTCAAAGAAATAGATAAAGAATACTTTCGAGCAATTAGGAATAAATATTGTTGAGTGAATTGTCTGTTGAAAGAAATGATAGTTTAGTGAAAAAAACGACAAAATTTGGAAATAAAACCGTACAAACAGTACTTTCTATATTTACAGCTCGACCAATTTTAAAAAGATTTTCGATATTACATCAACTACATAAAAATATTCCTTCGTATAGATTCGAGGAGAAAAAACAATTTATTTTAGGTAATAAGTGATTAAAACTTTAATTAATAACAACCAACAGTGTAGTGTATTTTTAATGTCCACGTGATCAGTCTTGTCTAGTACACAACCCTGTATTTTTTTATTTATTTGGATCCGACTTCCGGTTTCGAAATTACAAGATGTAATGTGCTAAACCCTGATTCCATTTGATTAATGCTATTTTTTGTGATTAGCTTAGCTCGTAGAGGCAGCATGCTCTAACCTAACCTGACTTATAACATGGACTGATCAATAACGTAGATGGCTACGCCCATGCAGGTCAACATGGGAAGGGAAGGAATGTTATACCGTTTTCGTTTTTGAACCTATACGCGGGCGACTCTGACTCCGAGTAAAACGAACACGTGGTACGCGCCATAAACAACAACTCATGAAAAAAGAAAAAACCTGTTTTAATCCACCTAGTGGTGTAATGATGCCTTTCTCATATCAATAATACTATCATGTATAATACTGTTGTATTCTTCAAAATAAATCTCCGCGATTCTTGAAAGAATATCCGAGATCGGTTTGTTTGACCGTCTACTGATAAAAACTATCAATTGGAAAAGATTTGAGGTCGGTTTAGAAATTTTTTTAAGGTTTTTCCCCATTTTCAGTGATGGTATATAATTTTCAACCCACTTTACGCTATATTTCCGGATCCGGAAGTCGGATCCGCATGGAATTCAGGAATTACGGGACCACAGGACCTTTCATTTGAATCTAAGTTTATGCAAATCGGTCGCGCCACCTATGAGAAAAGTTAGAACACATATTTTCTTTTTTTGCACATTTTACCCCATAACTCCCGAACCGGAAGTCGGATCCAAATAATATTCAGGAATTTTTATGGGACCTCAAGACCTTTAATTTGAATCTAAGTTTGTGAAAATCGGTTCAGCCATCTCCGAAAAATTTAGTGCAAAAAAACATTACATATACACATACGTACATACACACACAGACATTTTGTGTACTCGACGAACTGAGTCGAATGGTATATGACACTCGGCCCTCCGGGCCTCGGTTCAAAAGTCGGTTTTCACAGTGATTACATAACCTTTCTATATGAGAAAGGCAAAAATAAACAAACTCACATGGAGGTGTGGTACGACCCGAGAAAATTTACAGAGCGAAACTACGCGATTGGAGTCCGATCTAGAGTGACCCCAGGTTGGTAAAACAAACACATCAAAAGTTGTTTGGGCAACTCTGGGTCAGCTCTCGGGCTGCTCTAATCAATAAACGAAAACGGTATTAGTTCAGCAATTGTTGCTACTAGTGACCGAGGAATTCTCTGCATCACCACAAAGGAGTGGTGTTAGTGAAGCGAGGAAATGATCAGGATTTATATTGGTAGATAATGTGATTATTTATTACTTATAATATTATCATGTGTCCATTACTCCGGGTAGCCGGCTACCGAGAGCACGTTGCAATTTTATCGTGTTTTGTATTAATATATGCTTTCCACTAAAATACGATTTTTTTCCGAAACTCGTGAAACTCCGGACAGCCGGCTGTTGGGAGATTCTCCACCATTGCATACATTCAGTTCATTGTGTTCTGTTGTGTGTGTTTCTCTTACAACAGACAGCCGTAATACTGGCAAGACATCACTCGACCACCCGGGTAGAAGTGATTTGCAAACCAATAACAAATTCTGTTATTAAAACCAAACATCTCAATGGTAGAAATTAACATTATTTAGTTTGAAATAAGAGTCAAAATATCAAAAATCATAACAAAACCTGCATGAGAAAATAGCTACAAAATATAAAATTCTGTCATTGTAATATGAAACCAAGAACAAAATATTTATAGACGATAAATTTCTCAATTATTTTAGATTCTAGCATTCAGAATAGAGTAATATCATAAACATTTCTCTTATCTGATTCTGATGCAGTTTATTTAATAGTATTTTATTTGAAGATAGAACTACTGGATCAATTTACTTAATGAAATTGGAATAGCTCATCAATAATGAAATAAGATATTATAACAAATTTTGATGTTAAACAGATATCGTATAATTTCTTGATTCCTTGGATGCAATATCACGAAAATATCAAGTATCGCTATGATAACACAGAAACATCAAGCCAAGATATGATGGTAAAAATTGTTATTATTTTGATCTTTGTTTGCTATTTACACCTACCCGGGCATCATCAATCCAACAACAACGCCTTGCGCGACACGAAGCAATGTCGATATTCACTCTCTAACCAAAAAATAAATAAGTAAATAAATAAATAAATAAATAAATAAATAAATAAATAAATAAATAAATAAATTAATAAATAAATAAATAAATAAATAAATAAATAAATAAATAAATAAATGAATAAATAAATAAATAAATAAATAAATAAATAAATAAATAAAAAATACCACATGGATCCTCCTCGAAGTCTAAACTATATTTACATCCGTTCCAGTTAAGCACGGTTGCAAAAAAAAAAATCGGCACGGTTATAAACTTCACGCGCGCGTCCCGAACTTAGCTCTCAACCCGAAGAAAAATAAATCAAACGTTCCCCGAGTAATCGACGGAGTTTATTCCTGCCTGGATTTTATTAAGGAGAAATATAACATGATTCCAAATAAGAAAAAAACATATCTAAGGAACGATCTCACCAGTATACAACTTCTCTCACTCGCACTGCTGGAAACAACGCGAGACGACACACCACTACCGAAAAAATAAACACTCGCGGATGGACTTTTGATGTTCAGTCTAAATCTAAAACCTACAACCTGATAACACCGACATTGACATGTAGATGGCAGCTCGACCGGTTAACGTCGTTCAATTTTGGGCGGCAAACTCGCAGTCTCTGCCACCCGCAAACACTTTCCAGCTTCACGAATTGGCACAATGACGCAAAAATGAAATGTAGAGGCGCTGCTTGTTTAGAGATGATACCCTCAGCAAGAGCTGTCAAATCGGTAGTAATATTCCCAATTACTCCACCTTTTCAACGATTACTTATAAAAACGGGCAAATTTCATTTGAAAAAATCATGGTAAAAGTTGAAGAAAAAGTTTTACTCTGAGGGGGTAATGTTGATATTAATCCTTTGTGCGAAAACTAACGTTTATCCAGAATGAAGCATTATACCACTTTTCAAATACCCGGAAATAACAAATAAAGTATCCAAAATAAATGGTACTCGATCGCTAAACATTTCGGTTCTCGAGAAATCAACACTACACTGGTGTCTGTTTAAAAATATGTGGGTCCAATAAAACCCAAACCTTACCCAATTTCACCAATCTGAAGATTTTCCATGTTTAATCGTAGTTCAAACCAGAGCAAGTAGCAGCAATCTCCCTGAAATCGACTTTCCTCCACTCAGAGTCCACCCCCATTACTGATATCCACCTTTACTATTGAATAAACGAAAAAATCGTTGCAAGTCACTACTGCCGATATGGAAATCTTTGAAAGAACCCTCATTTTCGTGGTTCATCTTTTCTTTGACAGGTGTCGCTACCGGTAATTCAGGTTTGTGACAATGTGCCAATCCGCAACACTCAACAAACAACACTCTTCACAGCTGCATCATCACTCAAAATAACTGTTTTACCTTTTTTTGTATATATAAAAAATAGGTATAGAATTCGCTCAAACTTTCGAGAAATTTTCCGAGGCCCGGAGGGCCGAATGTCATAAACCAATCGATTCAGCTCGACGAACTGAGCAATTGTCTGTCTGTGTGTGTGTGTGTATGTGTATGTGTCTGTATGTGTGTTGTCAACTAAGAGGTCGAGATCTCAGAGATGGCTGGACCGATTTTGATCAAACTAGTCGCAAATGAAAGGTCTCCCCGTCACCCAAAACGCTATTGAATGGTTTTGAGATAAGATGTTTACTTTTTGAGTTATACGGAGTTTTATGTCAAAAGTTTTTTGACAGTATCTGTCACAATTGACCTTGAAAACAGAATATGTTTTTAGACTTAGATTCCGCACGGTAATAGCTATCCAACAAGCCATAGTTTGTTAAAATCCGTCCATTTTTAACGGAGATATCAATATTTTTTTGTAAACGACTTTTCCCCTTATTCCAGCAGTAGAAGTTTTGAGCACTGTATGACAAAGAAATGCTTGGGAGCAACGGAAAACACGATTTTTATACTGTGACATACAATTGTTTCTAAGTGCCCAAAAGACTGTGTACAGCATCCTTTTTCATGACAATTTGCCTTGGACCGATTTTAGCACGGTTCGTTTTTGGCAACATAATCGTTTGAATATGGCATTTATAAACCAGATGATATCAGCATTTTCGAGTTGAAAGTAATTCCATAATTATATTGATTTAAACTACTTACAGCAATAAAAGCTGGAAGAACATAACTTCCATATACCATACGACTCAGTTCGTCGAGATCAGCAAATGCGTGTGTGACAAATAATTTCATTCAATTTTTTCGGAGATGGCTAAACCGTTTTCTACAAACTCAGATTCATATGAAAACTAGTATACTTCCAAATTTGGATCCGACTTCTGATTTCGGAACCACAGGATGACATGTGAAACGAAATTAAAATAATGCAATTCATTTTTCTCGTAGATGGCTGAACCGATCTAAGATTCAAATGAAATCTAAGAATCATCTATGATTCAAATGAGATGTCTTAAAATCCTATAAAAATTAGTCCGATCCAATTTCTGGTTTAGGAGATATAGGGTGATTAGTATAAAAATTTCCATTTCACATAAATTAATCAGGTTTATCGGGTTTGCAAATTTGGATAGTCGAACACCAAATAAATTTATTTCAGTTTAAGCGGTATTCTTTTTTGGATTCGGAAAGTACCCCCAAATTTTAATTCGCACTACAATTTCTCAAAGATGTCTACATACTCCTCAGGTGAATTTATCTGATTTCGGCTACACCGATCTTAGAACTCCGGATCCAGTTTCGAATCGTTTCTCAAAGTTTAATCATTTTTTCAAAAAGGCCAAATCGAACTTCAAAAACAAAAACAAATTCAAATTAAAGGACTTAAGGTCTCATACAAAATTGGTGAATTTTATGCGATTCTGGAATTAGAGATGATGAATTTTCAAAATTCATACCGATATAGAAGATGTAAATTGTTTGGCGTATTAATTTATGGCCATTCGAATCATTTTGGGTTATGCTAGTTCCTGAATACCAGCTCTGGAAGTACCATAAATAATGACGAAAAACTCTAAAGTGGAACTTATTTCGACATCTCATGGAATGTTCAATCGAATATCACACGTTAAGATTGAAATTCGATACGATTTGCAGATTCGAAATTACAGGGTAGTAAGTGATTAAAATCTCAATTTGCCGTTTGAAACGACGATAATTAAAATAATGTCATGAGAACTAAAACACCTAAGAATATCCATACAAAAAAACACATGCGAATTGATAAAAAAAGGTATCATCTCACTGCTAGGTGGATTAATCACGTTTTTCTCAATCACTTCACCACAAGTTGCCTGATGCCCAATCAAATGCTATTTTTTGTGATTAACCTAACTTGTTTTTCTTTACGATTCATTTTCGACTCGTCTGTTCATTACAATTTATGTTCAACTGTTATGCTATCTTACAGTTCAACATAAACTGCTCAACAGACGTAAAGCTCGGCGGCTAGTTACGTGGCCGATTCATTTTGTGGTCATTTGGGGTTTAACCCGTTTTCGATCTAAAAATGGAACAATTGAGATTCAAACAGCTATCCTGAATCCCATTTGTCGTACTAACCATCAAAGCATCTCAATTCAATTTCTAACAAATGTCTCTGTTCAATCGAACTTTAAATTCATGGAATATTGATAAGGATTTATATTATGTGGTTAATAATGTCTATTTCTAAAATGAATTAAATGCGATCTTTTATACCCATTAATCAACCTAAGGATATTCTTTTTGCAGTTAATAAGCTCGTCCCCCTATAATATTAATATACATATATATTATCTACAAGCACCAGGAAAAAAAAGATGCTAATAATACTGTACCCAAACAAACAGGTGAAGTTTCTGTGAAGTTTTTTTTGAACAACCTCCATAGAGCTGTACGTCTAATATTCCCACCCCTATATACAATTCCTTTCCCATAAATCAATGCAAATAAAAAGAAAACATAACAATCAATTAAAACTTCTTCATGTTTTTTATTGTACATCTAAACACAGCTTATGTTGTGGGCGGTTAATTTTATCATGATTTTCTTTTCAATACATTAGCTTCATTTTTTTAGATATAATAAACTAAATTACAGCTAAAAGGTAATTTTACTATGCATGATTTATCCGATTTACTCAAAACTTACTAGTACAAACACAGTTGCTAGTTACCCTACCAGATTCATTGCCAAAAGACTTCATTGCTAGACCCCTAGCTTTGAGATTCAAAACATTGCATTTAATTTGTCTTCCATGGCTTCGAGCATTTAAACGTTGCGGGGTTTTAAACTGTTAGCCATGCAAACATGTATCACAGTACCGAATTGCGCCTTGCACAATTTCGTGGAAAGCAGCAAAGCTTAGAGGTTGTCCATCCACTGAGGGTGAAGATTTTCTTCTGAAGCATAATTCGTGCCGTCGTTTGTGTGCTATTTTGTAACAAGAAACAAACACAATCTTATATTCATTTTTCGTACGCATGACATTCAATTCAATCGATTACAAATGAATATTTCTAGACAATATTATTTACAAACTGTTTAAGAATAATAATGTATATAAGAACCATATATGTCGTTATGCTACTCATAAAACTTTTTGATAAGCTCATTCCGGCAAGACAGCATGCTTCGTCAAGAAAACGGTTGTGATACTGGTTGGTTTATTTCCGATTCCGCTGACGCTGTCATTTCCCTTACCGTAATGAATTATAACGTGTGTTTGCATCGTCACTACAACTTGTTCGTGAGTATCCGAAGTCAACAACGTACCGTAATTCGACTCATATGTGGAAGGGATACGGTATTCAACGGTTCTCCGTTTCTGATTTTTACTCTTTTGAAACTGTTTTTTTTTAGTTTAGCACAACTAAAATTTATAATGCATAAATTTATGCATTCATTATTGCTTCCACACTCTATTCAATGCTCTATTAGTTTCATCTTTCTTTTAACTTCCTACTCAAACCCAAACTCAACAGAATAACCAAAATCTGTAATTTCAAAAATGTTTTTGTCTTAGCCATCGCAAGTATTTAACAAAGCAAAGGAATTTGGCCTTTCAGTTTTAACAGACTTCGCAGCCGATTCTTAGCGTACAGAATGGCTTGTACTATGTATCCTAATGACACTAAAAATCCTTCCAGGTCGGGGCTCGAACATACGACAACTGGCTTGTAAAACCAGCGTCCTATGCATTGAACTGCCAACCCGGGACAAGTGTTTAACAAAACACTTTTTTGATCGGCACCGAAGTGCCATGTCTTAAACCGAACGAAAACCGAAGTGCCATGTCTTAAACTAAGCATGGTTGTTCGCAGCGATCATCGTTAAAACCTAATTCGCGATGATCGTTAGAGCTGCCTTTAAAAAAGCAAATTAAGACGTCTTCCTCTATATTAGTAGCATAGTCTTATGTGGGTGTGATGAAGCATATCCCAGCACTCTCCCATTGTTGCTTCCTCACGAGATATGATGAATTTATTAGATTAAGAATGCTTCGCGAAGAATGGAATTCAACGATCATCGCAGTGACGCTATTCGAACCAATTCGAAGAATAAAGTAAATCAACGAATGACAAACGAATGTATAAAACGAACATGTACGATGTATACCAACAGCGAAGATTGTATTCATAGATTCGGGTTCTTTACGATTATTGCTTATTCATTTTCACCCTTCTCTCTTTCGTGCAGCAAATAGTTCAACGTTGTTCGAGACGGGCATATTCGAAGACAGTATATTTGCACCGAGGATGCGTTAAGGAGTTAGTTACACGAAGAATATGTTCAACATTGCGTAAAATTCTAAACAATAATGTGTAATCAGTTCGCTTTCCCATTTCATCTAAGACAGCAGTAATGAGAAAATGCAGTGAACAATACGCTCTTGCATCAAGAAAAATATAATCGCGTTGTTGACTTCAAATAGTGTCGTATTCAAACTTCAGTACAAGATCTTGAAACTTTGATTGGGAAGCAAAAGCTTCTCGGTCTAAAGCTAGTGCATTGACTTCGACTGAATAAAATTTGTAGTATTATTTACTTTCAATTCTACTCGGAGCGCAAAGCAATAGAATTCGCTAACGACAGCAACAATGCTCGGCATGTAGAATGTAAAATCATGATGTAGTACTGTGAGATTCTGTCCATTGAAAGGGAAGTGTGAAAGAACTTCTTTATGGGTTTCCAGAAGAGCACATGCACTGAAGTCCAGTTTCAAGCTGACTAAAGGGTTAGTTCAAAACCTACAAGGAAGCCCTGAGTTTGGAACGAAATCAGAAGATCTACAAAATAACTGAATTCAGGGATCGTCAACTACGCAGCAAGGTATTGAGGTGCGTTGATGCAAACCCAAGTCTTTTGATCCGAGATGTGGCCAGAAGGTACAACACACTTTCAAACATACAAAAAGAGAAAGCATCCGAACCGGCACACGAAACACAGTTCCGAAGTTCAAAAAGGGTGCAAGGCTCTGAAACAACCGTGTGTGTATGTGTCAAAAAATCTCACTAGGTTTTCTAGGAACACTGAACCGATTTTGACTTTAAAAAAAATCTAAACTGGTATCAAAACTACACAAATCGATAGTCATTATCAGTAGGCAAATAAACGATTCCGGCTAACCTGGTTCCCGGTATCCGGTTCCGGAAGCACCGGAAACAGTGGTCATATATACCAAAATGAATCTCACTCACTTTTCTCAGCGATGTTTTGTCCGATTTCCACAAACTTAGATTCAAATGAAAGGTCTTCCGGTCGCATACGCAATTCCTGAATTTCATCCGGATACGACTTCCGGTTCCGGAGTTATAGGGTTAAGTGTGTTCAATATTGTACACCGTCGCTTAAACTGGCGGAACAAAAACCGTAAAAAATATTGTAAACTGGGCTCAAAACCGTTATTCCCAATCTTAGGCTCAAATGAAAAGTCTTATGGTCCTACCAAAAATTACTGCATATTTTCGGATACAACAAACATTTAAATCGTCATTTAGAGTGCGATGACAAAATTTTATAAAATCTTCAAAATTTGAATAAAATTTAGTAGAGTTGGTACGTCATGTTAGTTGGTGGCCGTACGAACCAACTTCGATTATACCGGTTCTCGGGTTCCGGTACCGGAAGTCCATATAATCCATAGCCCCACTTCGTTTTCTTAAGGAGCGAGCAAAGCACTGTTTCATTCTGTATGTTATACTAAAATTTTGAATAGAATACCACAATAGTATACATGTGAAAGGCAGCATTACACCACTAGGTGGATTAAAACAGGTTTTTGTAACATAATTACATAACCCCTCAAGAGCACACGAGCAGATTATTAAGCGATCTGCACAAAATTTATAATTCGAAATTTCTATTCGATTTTGAGAATTTCTGAACTTATTCTACAGCTACATTGACTAAATAAACTGACGACAATTTTTTGATGTAAGAAAGGCTGACATAGTTTTGAACTGATAAGTGTGTAACACATTAGTAGGAACCGTATAGGTGCGACTAGCATAAGTTATAGCAATATCAAATGGGTTGGATATACGATTCACAATATCGACCTCGGTGCCTTACGACTAATCAAATATAAATATTTACACAACAGATTGATTGTTTCTAAACCTGTGCCCGTAACATACTTCCTTTTTATGAGAAAAAAATGACGCGCATTCTGCCGACCCTTTATTTATATGCTATTCTGTCGAAAGACATTAAATTGCTGTACGTCAGAGGAAACTAACTCATTTTTTTTCAAGTATTGAACTAACTTTGCAACCGATTCTTAGTGTACAAAATATTCTTACTTACAAGGTCGTAAGAAAACTAAAGAAATTTTACGTAAAGTTACTTTTGCATTTTGCTGAGGTGTAGTTTTTTCTCGTTCCGAGCCGTTTAGCAAATAATAACAAGCATAAAGAAGGCAATTGGTGTGACGAATTCAAACTGATTAATTTAGTTTTGTCGAAATATGAAGTCGTGTTGCTTATCCTTATTTCAAAGAATACGTTTAACAAAATTAATATTTTTGTTATATTTATGTTCCTTACACTTCCTGCCTAGTCATAAAACTACCCAAATAGCAAATATAACTTATTGAAATTTCTAGATGTTGTACAATTGATATAGAATTAGTATTTATGTTAGATATGTTAATATATTAAAATCGGTTGTGCAACTTATCACTATTAAGTTTCACAATACTACCGAAAAAATCAATGTAGAACAACTTTAATTACATCCAAAACAATTCTGCAACAAATCACCAATTTGTTCATGTTTCACTAACAGTTATAGAAGTTCTGCAAAAAATTTCACATCGTCATGTAAAATGGGATTAACTATAACAATTATGCAACTTATCAAACATTTTCCAAACGGCTGTCATAATTGTATCGGACACAATATAGGCGACATTACTGTAAATCTCTTGCGGAAGAAAAAATAGCGAAATGATGCTCTCCGCAAGGCAAAAAATGATTAAGCCGAATTGAGAACCTGGCGAGTCCGCATAGTTGTAGTTTCCTCGTGAATTTTTAGGTCAGTGTGTGCATATAAAATTCAAAACTTGCAAAAAACTTGTACAAAGATTTATCTGTTTGAAATGAACGCAAAACTTGCAAACATAAGAATATTATCATAAAAGTTGCAGAAAGACAGCATTACATACGCAATGAAAACAAAAACAATCCGATAATTTGTATATGAATAAAAAAATAAAAAAATAAAAAAATAAATAAAAAATAAATTCAGTTTGAGCAGACGCGAAAAAAAAATGAGCTGACCTAACATCACTTTTTAAAGATATTGAACGAAAAATTAAGTCATAGTTCCTCTCATAGTTATATAATACCGCTTGAGCAACTTGTTTTTGCAACTCCAGCACATGGGCTTACCAAAATAATACCTACAGTGCGTATCACAAAAGTCGGTCCTGTTAAGATGAATGACTATACTGTATTGTTTTTTAATTCAACTAGAAGATTTAAACTGATGAAAAAAACAAATCGTAGAGAATTTCTTTCCGAAATATTAACATGTTAATGTTTCCTGTTATTTAGATAATATAAGTCATTACGTTGCGCGAACCATTTTCTATACAACTCACTGTTACCATCGATGTCATATTGAAAAATATTCAAGAAAAATTCATTTCGAGATTTTTTCAGGTTCAACAAACCATTAGTTTGATCAAAATCATCTGAAAATTTTAAGAATGTTTAAATATACATATTTTAAGTACCATTCCGATAATACTCATTACACATAATACACTGTTATCTTCACAGAAATTGGTGTATAGTAATCAAAACACGTGAATTCAAAAGCGCTTTTACCCTCGGGCGTACGAATACATGTTTCACCATAAAAATGCAGTTCATTGTTGATTTTTCATTTACAAAAACACAAAAGATACAATATGTAGTATTATCTATTTTTCATGTGCAGATTATTTTACAAGATCCATATTTGTGTTAAGAGCAGTTGTATTGAAAATCAAATGTGGAATTTATTCACTAGAAATTAAGTTTGTTATGTTTTTGTAAACGTCATTCTATTTCTTGTTTACATTACGTAGTACTGTTCACGAGTTTCACAATTGTTTTTTGCTGATTTTATTACTCCCTTTGCGATGGGATCGACGCATGAGTTTTTGTATCAGTTGCACAATCGTTGTGAATAAATGTTCGTAGTAACGGAAGAACTTAAAGATATGTTGCAATAACACAGAAAAAATCCCTTTTTCCATAACACAACAGTTACTAGAATAGTAATATAAACTAACTTGATAAATTGCACAATCAGTAAAAAAATAAAGCACAGCAACTTAACATGCTACTTGGGATAACATATAACAAAAATTTTTTCAGTTCAGTAGAACTCAAAGCAAGAAAATCCTAACCAGAAACACCTTTTTTAATCCACCTAGTGGTGCTATAATGCCTTTCTCATCTATCTCATGTTTTCATTATTAATAATAAGGGATTCATTAAAAAAAACTTTTCTTTGAATATTGAGTAGGAACACAAAAGTTTGTTTGGGCATATATTTCGATTAGTATTTCCGGTACTTGTGGAACCAGGAGTCGGATCTGGACAAAATTCTACATAAAATTATAAAAACAAAAGAAATTTTTTGTTTGCAGATTACGCTAACGACTTGAATCAGAATTTGATCCCAAATATCGAGGAAAAATTATCGGCGAAAAATTTTATATTACGGTTGTTTGGTTTCCAACCATACACAGAAACAAATAATGAAATTTAAACGACAAGCCATAATGTGATGAAATAGACATAAGTTGAATCGAAAATTTGATTTAAAAACCATGATCGATGTAAAATTAAATTGAATTGCATAGATTTTCCAATGAACGAGACTGTGTATTTCAAAAAATGTTTAGTAACGAGACTGTGTATTTCAAAAAATGTAAAGTAACTTTCCATTCAATTGCCTGCTCCAAATATGTGCATGTAAATTGATATAAATTCACGAAATATTTTTATCTGTGTATTTTGCAAGACTTTGTAGATTTTTTTGATTTGAGAATTGAGTGACTTCATTCATTTGCTGAACGCCTTTTCAATAAAACTTTTTGTGCCTCCATAAAAAGTGTCCATCGAGATGTGGTATGAGAAGAAAAATCGAGGTCACAAAACTACCTAATTTCTACATTCGAGGAACCCCTGCTAGGTTTAAGCATGAGCTAGCCCATGGTACGTAAATAGAAAGATTATATTTACTTTGGATAAACCACAATTTTTTCAGTCTTTCGTCAGTCTAGTCATCAGTAAAAATGAAATCAATACAACTTCCTTTTACCGAGACTTTCCTATTAACAATCTCACGATAACGGATTATTTGCGCCATCTGCTCGTGACGAGAGACATCAGGTGTGCAACCAAACAGCAAGCTCTAGTAGTTTGAATAATTGGAATTCAAAATAGCTCGAAAAACATGACGCGATCTTTATGTTCCGAAAGAATTATTTTTTTCAATTTATGTTTAATATATGCATTATTTCTAAATTCAGCATCCAAATTTTCACATTGTAGCAAATATTTTTGATGTTCCAGTGATTTTTCTTGAACTTCCAAACCTATTCAAGTTTTTTTAATGAAAAAAATCCTTCCTTACAGTTAGCAATAAACGGCACATTAGAGGTACGGCATTCGACTAGACAACAACGAAATCAGACTGTAGCATTTCGATTTTTATGACAAATCAACCAATTTATAGGTATCTACAAGTTCACGATTTGGTATTTCTTTTACGACCAGTAAAAGTTAAATATCAATGTCTTGTGCTATTTTCAAGACCGGCATTTTTTTCCTGGTCCTGTCTATGAATGGGCCGTTATAATTGGCGGTTGGTGGAGTTACGTATATCCAGTATAAATTATCTACAATCGACAAGAGAAAGACTTTTGCTCAAGAAAAATAATGGCGGTTCTGTATTCTAAATCGATGTAGAGTTGTATTTTCATGTGAACAAACCAATGACGCCCCAGGACGTTGGCGCGACTATCCTCCTCAATACGACTCTGGTATCACCCACCGTACTCACAAGCAATATTAATAATTTAATAATTAAAAATACTTTAAGCCTTTAGTTTGCCGTAATCACTAAAACTATTTGATTTACATTAAAGCATTTCGAGTGACTGGAATTCATTCATTGTACTAATTGTAATATAAACCGAGAAACACTTTCAAGGCCAATTTTTAGTTTAATATGCAATCAGTTTATTTGATATCCGCATTTGACCGAACGATTAGAAGTTTGAAAAGGAATACACAGCATTGATTCGTCGTCGGAACAATTCCAACACTTCCTTAATTATTCAAATTTACTTTAGAATGGATCATTACCCTGTCTTTACAATACAGGCTTCATAGAGAGTGATTTCCGTACTAGCTTCCACATGCTGTTTGTATATATTCAAGAGGATACCTTCCGTTGTGATTTCCATTTTCCTGACATCAGTCCAATGGATAACATATCGTCTTTTCACAGGAAACTATATGTAACTCTAGTATCGTATTTTTTTCTCCGTTCGAGACTAATATCCTCAATAAACGGTATTCAAGTAGATGGTATGCTGGTGCAAGCACAATCGATTGTACTCTCCGTAAGCTAAAGTCTGTTTAATTAACATTCAACTTTAATGGGTGATAGTCATAAATCCAGACCCACTATCCTCAAAAATTGTATGACATGAGAGAAAACATCGGGTTCACCCGAATACTGAGTGTATTCATTTATGTAAAAGCCACACTGCAACGATATTGAGTACAGCTAGCCTACACATCTTCCTCAATTTTTATTTAGATCGCCAGCATGTTCATATGTGTTTGTCTTGTCGAACATTACCCCGATAAACATGCAACATGCAACAGGTTGAGCTTTATTGCGTTCTTGTGGCACAAGAGTGAAAACGTTTGCGGTTGCCTTCAATTCCAGAGAAGGAACGAAGAGCCATGATAGGAGAGATGTTTCGAAACGAAGCCAACGATTCCAACTTGTTGCCGAGCAATCAAACTAGAATAGCTCTTGTTATACCGAAAATTCAATGATGAGATGCAAAATTGTCGAATCGTGATAAATTATAGGAAAAATTTCGGCGGGAATGAGTAACATAGGAGATATTACATTGGCGAGTAATTATGTGCACAGTTATTTGTTTTAAGGGGCTATTATCTTTCTCTGGACAGGACCAGCCTACATGCTGTGTGGAATCCTGCTGAAAAAAACTCAACCAAAAATAGATCCAATGGATTTCTGCTTTTTGTCGTGAATACGACTTACTTTACTATGGGGCGCCTTTTCAAAATTTTCCCTGTACAACAATGGGCAGAAGTTTATCGCGGATATTTCTTGATGTACTTAACCCAACAACATAATTTATTCTACAAGCTATCGGAAATATGATCAGGAATTTGTGATTAAATTTTCAACAACATAAATAACTGAAAAACAAAGTTTTCTTAAACTTTTGGAAAAAAATCATCACGCTTGCTTGCCTTTTTCGCACCCGGACGACGGTTTTGAGGTAGTCAGGCACATATCAGATCCGAACATGTATAAAAGGTTTGATTAAAAACTGTTAATTTCTTCTATTGCTACAGACGAAACTGGATGTCGATGTGAGGTTCTCCCACCAACATCAGTAAGAACAAACCAAGTATAAAGCGTGAAACGTCCAGGTCGCCCTCTTATTTGGACTTCGGTCGTCAGGAGGAGCAGTCGGCAATGGAAGTAGACCCTTTGCGTGGTGTAAAGCGTCAAAGGCTCAGGTCACAGAGCCAGTTTTCATGATAATTTGATTTAGCTTTGTGCAATTTTCGCAGTGCAAAATTCGCAACCGTGCGTTTAATATCTTAGAGAATTACACAATTTGGCCCTTCTGAATGCCAGAAATTTATCTCGTACGGCATTTTGATAACTTTTTTCTCTGAAATATTTAAATCCGAAACGAAGAACTATACTGGTTATTTCGTAATATTTAATTGTGTGTCAGAACGTTCAATGTAGTAGCAGTGAAAAAGAGGAAAGCTTGCACAATTCACGCAATCGATCAACTAATTGATATTCGGAAGTGTAAAGAAAGAGTGTCAGTTTTATTCGTATTCACGAAATCCAGTTATGTCTCTGACATTACATACCCGTACTTTTTTCTCTCAGCTATCTGATTGTTGTCAACGTTTTACATCTGAATACATCTGAAGTATGAGGTACAAACTGATGTCTCGGACGAAACACATTTCGGCTATCTAGCCGTACAGATTCTGATAATTTGAAATGGGGAAAAAAGCTTTTTTTAACCCCTAAATTTATGCAAATTTTCAAAGTTATTTTACGTTTCGTCTCAACATAAGCTGCTACGCACTGATGAGTCAAAGACGCTTCAATTTGACACCGAAGTGATTCGTGCAAGATTTAATTATTATATTCATCAATAAAAAAATCTCTTCAGAATAAATTCGCAACTGAGAAATTCCCAAAAATCTTTTGTTCAAGAATCGTATCAAATATATTCGATACGCGAACTTTTTTCTTAAATATCATCGAACAGAATGTTTGCTCGTGAACTTTTCACAACTGATTTTTTGTCATGTGAAATCAGTATCAGTGAAAATCACGTTTACGAAAATAAAAACAAAAATAAGATAATCAGATTTAGTGACGTTCACAAGCAAATTGGATTATTCGTCCTGAGTTGGCACTTGTGTGTGGCAAGAGATTAATGGACGAACACTAATTCTTGCCAAAGACCTAGTTGGTTGAGTTTAAATGGTTTGATTGTGTGGACATGTCCGATGGGTTTATTTCAAAGGTTCTTTCCTTCACTACCATACTAATACCAGCCACTACCATACTAATTGGTTGCGTTCCTAGTTGAGATGAGGGCCAAGTTTTGTCGTGAATACGACTATGAGGCGCTTTTCCAAAATTTACCCTCTGAAAGAGTGATAAGTTTTTGTTCTTAAATATATCCTGTTGTACCTAACGCCTTTCTAATGGCTCTAATGGTTATCTAAAGCACTATAAAACTTGGTTCTTTGCAAATCGGAGATAAATTCTACTGTTTAGTGCAAATCTAGAATAAATTGATTAGCTTTGAGCACTTTTCGCAGTACGAAATTCGCACCAAACGAGTACGAATAAAGGCAACTTCGCGTTCGATAAAAATGCTCCGAACAGTGTTTAATATCGTAGAGAATGCTATGATGTGGCCCTTCTGAATACCAGTACAGAAATTGAATTCTTATTCAGAAGTCAGATTTGGAGTCGAGATCTAAAGTTTGTGCCAGGATCTGAAATTCATATCTTGAATTTTGTTCCAGAATCCTTAAGTTGAATTCCTGACTCGGAATGAATACCGTCCTGTTGAACATCGGGACTGATATTTGTCTGACTACCTCAAACCCGTCGTCCGAGAGCGAAAATACCACCAAGCGCGATGAGTTTTTCTCATTATTTCCACAAGTTTTTATACACCTAATTTTTAAGATATTTATGGTTATCTCACATTGTTGAAAATTGAATCAAATATTTTTCATTTAGTTAGTGCTGCCTTAGCTCTAAAATGCCGAGAGTATTTCTTAACTGTACTACTGGATAATTTCGTTAATTATAACGTTGTTGTTTTTGGTTTACATAGTCGTATTCTGATAACCGCAACTCTGGGGATCCAATCTCGAATTTTTAAAACGGCGCCCATAGTAAAGTAAGACGTACTCACTACAAAAGTGAAAGCAATTAGTCAATCAAAATGATTCACTTTGTCGGATTTTCCTACCATAGACGACGGTTTTGAAAAGGAGTACACGATATATCAAAGGGAAAGCATCGCTCTGATTGGTCAATCAATGCAAAAGCGAAGCTGTTGGAAGCACGCGAATCTATAAATAGAAGAAAAAATATTTGGTGTCAAAAGCGTGTGTCTTGAATTTTTAGATAAACTCTTCGGAAAATATGAGCATCCAATAACATCATGCAACATTGCATTATGCTTTCAGTTTGCAATTATAAGAACAGAGACGTCACTTCACGTTTCAATGAACCAAACAAATGCGGGGGAAATATACGCTCGCATATATGCAGTATATTTGCATGTATCAGCAAAAGGATTCTATCGATATGTTCGAGCAGTCGTGGCGGCTGGTCTGACTGATGAACGAGAAAACTCATTTTGTTTATCTCTAAACATGCTATGAGGACTAAAATACGCAATCCAGCAGCATATGAGTCAGCAGAATAACGTAGTTATCTAGGGAAAATGTTTCCTGGGATAAATCTTCTTAATTTTAATTTGTTTATCGCGGCAACTAGACGATTTCGTCCTAATATCACATATCTTATGATTAAGTAGGTTTATAGTGAAATAGTCAAACTGGTTCTAATCTTTTTCCTACATTTATTATTCACGGAACCTGACTGGGTGCTTGTTGGTAAGCAATTCAATCAAATATTGGCATGCAAATTTCTAGCTTTACTATCAAAATATTACATTCATACAAGTATTACTGAAAATTTTTTTCTCTACCCAAATCATAACGAACATCCCTCGGCACGGAAAGGAATGAATATAATATCGTAGGGTTCACAAATATTGAGAGAAAAAAGTGTAAGTTTATGTATAAATATTAAATTCTTATCTTTTCTGAATATATACTTAAGCATATCTCACACATGTTTCCGTTGTACTTAACGTAGCAAATAATAGTCAGTACAGCAGTTCTACTTCGATACAAAGTGTTGCCCCAAAGGCACAAATCGCAGTAATTATCTCGAAGAAAGGACAATTTTCACTCTTTTCTATTCTTTTCTTATTTTCATCTTACCACTGCACCGCTAGAAAAGGAAACAAGCAAAAAACTGAAAATGGAAATGATTTGTTCTTTGCTTGGTTGTTCTATAGTAATCCAGCACTTTCGCCGCCTTAGAAGTGGCTTCCTGGAGGAAGAAAATTGCAAAGTCAAAGGTGACTGAGAAGCGAAAAAATCTATTGCATAATAATTTACTCTCTGACATAATTTGTAAACTCTGAACGAAAGCGAGCTTCGATTGGGTGATGTGGAAAACTGTTCGAACAAATTGATTAATAAATGAATCAATTAGAAATCAAACATTGAAAATTATGAGAACGGCTACATGCTGTTATTGCTATTGCATCAATCATCCGTTATATAAACAACATTAAAAATTCATGAAAACTTAGACTGACACATATAAGTTAAGGTTCGAAAGGGTTTGAAATGTTCATAGAGTTTACGATAATCAGCAAAACAAACATTGATTTTTTCCAAGAAACTTATTTTTTTGCAAAAAATTATCTTGAAACTGACAAAAATAATACTTTCCAAATTTCGGTACGAGTCAAGCACAACTAAAATGATTACGTTGTCTTTATATGTTGTTTGGTACATGTGGTATCCGTGTTAGCAACAATGAGTTTGACCAGGAAAAAAACGCTGAATGAAATTCTGAAAATGATTTTGAAGCGTCCCCCTAGTTTGGTACAAATGAGTTACACAGACTCACAAATATAGAACCATTAGATATAATGTCACATAATATTATAAGCAAACTCCGACAAAAAATCGATGCAATATTCAATTGAATCGATTCGATCTCTGTATTAGTTAGTAAGTTAGTATATAGATTCCTTTTACACATTACATAATTCAAGTAGGTTTACAATTTTCCCTACACAAAAATCACAGAATTGCGGAAGCAAATGATGTCTTCATGGTGATATGTATATAATAGGTCTGAAAAGTCACCACTTGTGGCTGAACACCCAATTTAAATCTTCATATTTTAATTTTAACTCATATTCTAATAAATATTTATTTAATAAAAAAAACAATGAGTTTGAGTATAATAAGGTGAGTGTGTAAGCTGTGTGGACTAGTACTGGATAGGCAGAAGAGCACAGTGAGTGAAGGCAGTGAACAGATGTTGACATAGAAGTGTAGTGTGACTAACAATATAGAGAGCAATACAATCTTTCCAATGCTTCTCTAATTTCTCGATGCTGTGCTTGTAGAAAAATTTATCTTTTGTCTCAAAATAGGCTTCACATTCTGCAATTTCTTCTACATTTGGGTTGAGTGAATAGCCAATAGTCACCGAGGGTCAGATATGGACTAGACGATAGTGTAATTCGTTCAATCTAACCATCTTTGCTATCGACTTGTGAATCGGTACATTATCTCCAAATAACTAGGAGAACGTGCCACTTGAGCCAATTAGTCTACTGATTCCTGATACATTATCTTGGTGAAACAGTGGTTTTTTCTTCGCATTCAAACGATCTAAAAACGCTATGTAGTATTCGCTATTGGTTGCTTGTCATTTCTCAAGATAGTCGATGAAGATTATACCATGAGCATCCTAAAATACTGAAGGTTGAACCTTTTCAGCTGATTGTTGTACTTTTCAATGCTTCGGACATGGTTCACCGGCTGCAGTCCACTCAAATGATAATCGTTTTGAGTCCAGAGTGAATGAATGCATATGGATCCACATTTCATTCATTGTCAGATATTGACTAAAACCCAAAAGTTTCATCAACATAAGTAAAAGCTTTTGTGCACGCAGTTATAGGTTCGTTACTTCCAAATATAGTCTTGTGAAATCCGTTTTGAAGAAGAATCGTATTTCACAATGATCTGTTTCGTACTCGAAAGTTAATTTTGCAGCGTAGTTCTGGATAATCAATCTTCCCGTTGATCAATTTCGAAATAGTCAATGCTTGTTGAATTCTTTTCGGCATTGTAATGTAACGATTCCCAATAATTGTCATATGCTGGAATATGGTAGCAAGTTTACAGGTTTCATCTACGGCAGACTTGTAATGCAATGCGAACAAAGCGTTTCTGAACACGATCTAGTCCACGACTCCATGTTATGTGTTGCGGACACAAAATTACTGAAGCGTTTGCAAGAATCTGGTGGACGACAAACAATATAAAGCATGGTGTGAAGTTTTTGAAATAACTTGCGACCGCTGGCCATCGACTGTCAGTTTAGCATTTAGTTATCCTCCAATATCAGGTATTCACTTTAGACAAAATTGTTCCATCAATACTACAATCAAATATAATAGGGCTTTAAATCTGATGGAATGTGAAAACTTGACATTTGGCTACATAAATAGTTAGTTTATTCTCCTTGCACCAATCTGCGAACGTTATTTGCAAATCTTGCAACACTGCGATACAGATTAATTTACAATCATACACGAGATACAGATTAATTTACAATCATATCCCAAAAGCAATGCAACATCGTTGGAAAATAATATAAATAATAAGGGTTCTAAGTTACTATCTTGCGAAACACCTGATTTAGTGTTGAAAATTTGTGTATTACGTACATTTTATTTGCTACGTAGATAGATCTACGTCCCGGGTTGGCGGTTCAATGCATAGGGCGCTGGTCTTACAAACCAGTTGTCGTATGTTCGAGCCCCGACCTGGAAGGATTCTTAGATTCGTAGCACTAGCCATGCACTGGTTCTGTACACTCTGAATCGGCTGCGAAGTCTGTTGAAACAGAAGTTCAAATTCCACTACAGGAATGTAATACCAAGGCTTTGCTTTTAGATAGATCTATGTGTTTATATAGGCAGTGCAACCAGTTTATCACAGTGGCTTGAGCGATTGAGTTTAAATGTATAATGTAGATTTTAATTCACGTGCGCTAAACTTTCTGAATTGAAGGTTCCTATTTTGCGGGATTACTAATAGAAGGTGCATAAATCTTTATTCCGCAATAATTTCTGCAAGAGAAAATATGTTTAGTAATGTGTTCGTTGATAATGAAATGTGTTAGTGCCCGGTGGATTTTGTCGACCCGCATCGGTCCGATCATCGGCCCGATTATCGGTCCGATTGAGCACGATATCGAAGCGCTACGATCGGCCCGGCATCGGACAATTCTGCACCATTTGCATCAACCGCGTCGACCTAAGAAAGCTTTATTTTTACATTATGTATCGCTAGAGAAATAGAGAGAAGGAATATCAAACAATTTCGCATTTTCGAGCCGCCGTCTCCCCGATTGTGTGTGAAGGAGTGTTAAACACTGTTTTGTTTTGATCATAGAGGCTTTACCCTTATGGTCGTTCGCCTCTTTAGGGCCAGAAAAACTCTTGCCCTATGTTCAGGATTGGAAATCCAAACCCTGATATATCGCATCTCTCCTGAGTATCAGACATCCGCTCTCTGCTTTGGTATATCTTCACTCTTTTGTTCTACCGATACACTATGTAAGCTCTAAACGCAATCAAAAGCTCTCGTGCACGATGCGTCCGATGTTCGGATTTACTGGGTAAGCTGAAACTGAAATAATTTTTCTCGACCAGTTTCAAGAAAAACGGAAGAGCTTTTGACTAAGAATTTAGCTTTTCTTGAATTTCAATTCTAAGCAGAATGAACTGATTTGATTATTTTTCTACTATATGGAAGATTTATTGATTAAATTTTGCAGAGCAGTGCGACAGAAAATCTGTCAAAAGATATTGAGTTGCCCGATGCTTCCACTTTAAATGGGCCACCCTGTATATCACAGATCTCAGATTTTTTCATATAAGGAGGGCAGTCACTAAATTCTGTACGTTTTAGTCATAGGAAATTTTTGGCTTTTGAGAATTTTAACCAAAATTTTCATATTGTTTAGCATTATAGGGAAAGCATAAGGGTAAGTACATTTTGGGTCTGTAATATTGAGTTTCTGAAGAATTTGGTGAAGTGTGATATGAGTGGGTTCCGTATTATTAGAAGTTACCCAAGTAGCATGATAAGTTGCTGTCCTGTATTTATCTACTGATTGTGCAGTTTATTAAGTTAGTTTATATTACTATTCTAATAACTGTTGTGTTATAGAAAAAGCGCACTTTTTCTGTGTTGTGCAGCATATCTTTAAGTTTTTCCGTTATTACGAATTCACTTATTGTGAGAATTCACAACGATTGTGCAACTAATGCAAAAACTCATGCGTCGATCTCACAAACTTAATTTCTAGTGAATAAGTTCCACATTGAATTTCCAATATACCTGCTCCTAACACAAACATGGATCTTGTAAAGTAATCTTTACATGAAAAATGATAATGCTACATATTGCAGAATTAATCTATTGTGTTTTTGTAAATAAAAAGTGGATGGGTAATGTCGGAGACATAAGTGGATGTCCCAAATACAAATAAAACTTCTCACTTCTGAATATCTAAAATCAGTCTCATAAGTTGATATATTGTGTAAATTGTTTAACAAAACCTTGATATTACATTCCCTTTTGTGGAATTTGACCTTCTGTTTCTGCAGACTTTGCAGCCAATTTTATACCTACCCAGTTAGTAACCCGAAAATGCACTGTCGCTCAAAATAAAAAAAAATTGTCGTCCGAGCATGAGAAATAAGTTTTTCTCTTTAACTCTAGTTGAAACCAAACGTTTTAGAAAACTATATCTTTTTGTTATTTGTGGATATTTTATACTACTGAGAATTTTATCATAAATTGCTGATCATATTTCCGACAAAAATCTACACCGAACTGCATTTTTATGGTATTCGTACGCCCGAAATTTTCAAGCGCCTTTGAATTAACGTGTTTTGATGATTGTACACCAATTTCTGTGAAAAGAACAGTCTATTATTTTCAATGAGGATGATCGGAATGGTGTTTGAAATACGTATATTCAAACATTCTCAAAATTTACAGACGATTTAGATCAAAGTAATCCTTTATTGAACCTGAAAGATCTCTAAATGATTCTTTCTTGAATATTTTCTAATATGGCATCAATGGTAACAGTGAGTTGAGTAGGAAATGGCTCACGCAACGTGATTATCTAAATAACAGGAATCATTAATATGTTAATATTTCGGAAAGAAATGCACTACGTTTTGTTTTATTTTGATCAGTTTAAATCTTCTAGTTGAATTAAACAACAATACAGTATAGTCATTCATCTTAGAAGGTCTGACTTTTGTGATACGCTTTACAGTGATAAGTTCCACAACCAATTTTAATATATTTAAAAACCTTTCTGAACATATCTAACATAATTTTAAAGTAATTGTAGAACATCTTGAAATTTCAATAAGTTACATTTGCTACTTGGGTAATTACAATTCAATTGTCAGTGTAATCATCAATAAGTAACAAGCACCCTCGAGGCATAACGCACCTTTTGCTTTTCTCAAAAGTTACCAATTTTTTTCACTGAAATTTTAATGAAACTGAAAGTCCGCCATAACAACAGATTACTATAAAATTTTGGTAGCGATGATTCAATCATATTTGGAAAATTTAGAAAAAACGAATCATGTCTCTGTTATAAGTATTTTTTTATGTTCGTTCCATAGTAACTTTCTAGGGTGAGGAAGACGATTTTAATTATGTAACCAGGCAAAACGACCCGAATTGTGTGAGGCAAAAAGCTCAAGAATTCGCTAACAAAAATTATCCATAAGTTATCAACTTAATGAATAATAGTGAACAATCTCCCACCTGGCAAATATTTCGTCAAAGAAAAGTCTAAAGCTTCCTTTAAATAAGAAGAAGAAGCTTTATGAGGGTGCATATTGCCCCGTGGTTGTCATGAACTTTAATCCGTTGTTTTGATGGATGTTTATTCGTTGTTTAAGATCATCCTGCCTCTATGTTCAGATAATCATCATTTCGCGTAATTTAAAATGTATATTTTTCATGTTTTCCACGATCAGGCGTCATGCCCCGCATATATTTCAATAGACATTTTTTAAGGGTTTTGGAAAATAAGATATTTTATGTATTTTTCAATGCATTCAGTAAGTATTTGTACGTAATTTTGAGAAATAATGATTACAAAAGATAGTTAAGCATGAAACTCTTCCGAGTTATTCTCTAGAGTTAAGATATAGCTACATTTCCTTAGGGGGTACATTTTACCCCATCTACCCCTATAAAAGAAGAGGTTTCCACTGTTGTACTGGTTCCGACTGTTCTGTTTATTGGAAATCAAAAAAACCTTACATCATTTTGGTACTTGATACTATGTTTGGAACAGAAATAAAGAAAAAGAAGAAAATAATTGTTTTGGAAAGTTTCAAACCATAAAATTCAATCAAAAAATATTTTTACGAGTTGTTTTGTCAATTTTCCTCTTTTTTGGGCTTATATATTTTCTCAAAAGCTCCCGAAACAATTATAATTCTTTTAGTTCAGTTTGAAGTTACACATGTAGTATAAAAGCTAGATAACTTTGAGCAGAATCAGTCGAATAGCTTTCGAGATATCATAGCAGCAGTTTTAAATAATCGTGTTTAGAATAAAACGTGTTCGAAATTCCTTATTGTTGTTAAAGGGTATTTTTAGTAACGTGTTAGCCGCAATGAATTTATGTATGATGAATTTGGTGTAAGCTGCCAGATTTAGAAATAACTATAAATAACTAATTTTTGGTAAGAGCAATTTATTTAGCCTTAATTATGTCAATGTATTGAATTGCAATGTCAAAGTAAATATCAAAATTATGGTTTATTCAATCATTTATTTTATTGAAACTACCGAACTGACTTTTTGACGGGTCATGAAAAATTACTTTTTCGAACACTCTATAATCAACTCAATTGCCGAGCTGGTTTCTATCCAATTTTCATTGTTCAGAAAAAATGGAAGAAAAGGAATATTGATGCTTCATCTACTTTACTGAAGAATGACGACTTGTCAGACTCTTCCTTAGTGGTCGCGATAGATATAGGATTCGCTCTAAGCAAACGATGCGATAATGAAACAATATGTTGTTTATTGTTAATTTAAGTATCGACTAAGCACTTTGATATAAATTTTTGTGTAAGAATAAAAAACGGTGCCGCGAGCAACCGAAGTCGTAAAGCAAAGCCTTGGTATTACATTCCTGTAGTGGAATATGACCTTCTGTTACAACAGACTTCGCAACCGATTCAGAGTGTACAGAACCATTGCATGGCTGGTGCTACTTTTCTACTGACACTACGAATCCTTCCAGGTCGGGGCTCGAACATATGACAACTGGTTTGTAAGACCAGAGCCCTATGCATTGAACGGCCAACCCGGGATACAACCGAAGTCGTACAACATAGAAATTGAACCGCAAAAACTACGTACAAAATAAAGACCTTCGAAATAAACAGAAACCGTTTCAATCTATCACACGACACAAGCACATCCAGTTTATCAATTTGATATACAATCGAAACACATAATCTGGTTGATCATATGTTTGATTTGTATATAATATTGAAAAATCTTGAGCCAGCTTGAATGTTCCACTTCGAACAACACTAGTTACAGTTATGAAGATTACAGTAGTTGAAATGTTGTCTACAATAAAATTAGCAAAATTTTTTCTAGTCTTAAACTTTAAAAATGGAGAATAAGTTTTGAGTCCGTCGCACACGCCTATTGTGATTAACTTTTCAGGAGGTAATCCACGTTTGGTAAATATACCTTTGAATATATAAAATCTATAAATGTATTTAACTCTTCCGAAACATTATGGGACTTACCCGGGTCGTCGGTTCAAAGTATATGGCGCTGGTCTTAAAGCAAAATGTCGTCTTTACGAGTCCTGTAGCTTATTTACCTCCTCTTTTCTCAACTCTTATTGAATTTATGAGTGAGTAGTACTTATCGATTTCATGCTCAGCCAAATTGAAAAGAACAATAAACGATCATTTTCGATGTCCTTAGTGTAGTCACTATTCGATTTATGTTATTAGCACATGATGATTAATCACATTCGCGGGAAAGCTAAAAAGTATTATAGCAGCTGAAAACCGTGAGCGACTATCCAAAATTGAGAAAAAAAAGTCTCCATTCATGCCCTACTGTGCTCGTTCAGCTGCGGTTTTTAATTTCAGTGCAACGAGATGTTGCAACATAGTTGTTGGGTCATTTTCCATTCATTTTCAATCACACCTCCGAATTGAATGTCCTTCCACACTAGGTCTACAGCTCACTTTCGAATGCGGCACGTAGATTGCATAGTTAACATATGTCCCATCAACGTATAACACACCAAACTTTGCACACCACCTGTTCATGTATTTCGAGGAAATTGAATCATTCATTATTTTGCGAGGGAACCTTATTCACATCGCACGTGAAAGCGAACTTGAGTTAACACTATCAGTTGAAATTCGTCACACAGATAGACAATACCAAATTCTTCCACTGTAGCTGCCATTGTTTCATAGGGTTCTCGATGCTAGTATAATTTAACAACAAAGATTGCTCAATGAAATTATTAAGATTTATTTAAGTTTAAGATGTACTTTTAATCAAAGTAACTACAGACCAGAATCGAAATAGTCGCCCCCGTCAATTTTTTAACAAACACCATAAACATACATTATTTCATTTTTCTGTAGGGTTATTGTAGTAAATATTTTAGTAAATACATGTAGCTCTCTTGAGTGAGTCCCGCATTAAAACTGTAAAAAGTCTACTGAAACAGCCAAGTGAACAGTTCTTCAAAATGTTTATAAATCAAAATGAAGAACCAGCACTACTTTTATCCGATTAGGCTCAAATTTTTTGCATATGAATTTTTTATCTGCTTTAACCTAATTCGAAATGATGAAAAATTCAATAAAGTTTTAAAACCTGCTTTACGGTAACATTAAAATTACTCCTCCAATCCTCCTTATTTGTATTCTGAAATCTGAAAATGGCAATAAATGCAACTATAGAACATCAAAATGGTGAACATGAAATTTTCCTTAATGCAAATTACACTTAACCTAAAATGTAATAAATCCTATAACCCACAGCAAATGTGTCACAGATATACTTTAAACCACACATTAACACGAAAGTAGTTTTGTGAGTGAATTGAAATAACAATGTTTAAATGTTTAATCCCCGTTCTAGTTATTTTATTTTTGGTGAGTTGTTCTTGCTAAGTTGTTAGACCATGCAAAAGGTTTTATGAAAGCTTCAATACGACTTAAAACCTATTATATCAAATGTGAAAAGAGGAATTGATGATAGCTGTCATGAGTTGCATGAAACATAGAGATCTAGTGTCATCTCGAAAATAGTTTAGAAAAATCGACAATGAAACATGAGATTTCCGAAAGCGAAATACTTTTTTATGGCAAATGTCTTAGAATTGTCTTAAACATCGAGATCTATTGTCATCTCAAAAAATTTTTTTTTGGTAAAAAATCGATCATGGAATTCCAAAATCGATTATTTTTAATCCAAATGTCTTAGAATTGCATGAAATGTCGAGACCTGGTCATATCTCGACATTTAAAGCAATTTTAAAATATTTGACATCAAAAAAAATTTAGGATCTCGAAAATTTCCAAATTTCCAGAGTCGATTTTTCTTCTAAAATAAATTTTTCGAGATGACACTCGAATTTATCCGATTTAGCTTAACTTTCGCATAGGAATTTTTTGAGGTGCTTCCACTTTTGAGCACTACCGCTTTACGAAATTAGAGATGACTCCAAAATATTGGCACCCGAATGTACATAGCATGAAACACTACAAGGAATAGTCCTTTGGGTTGTTCGAATTGTCGACGTAGGACTACACAACTACCTTATGATCAAAAAAGAACCGGAATTTTCATTTTAAAATTCCCGCGCTTGTCCAATCGGTAAACTTTTATTCTCTCAACGTTGGCAACACTTTTATACACATTCTGTCAAATTTTAACGCATATCGTACGATTAGTTTTTGTTTGGCGTCTATACAAAGCAATTGAAAATTTTTTATAATGGATGAAAAGTTAGAACAACGTGCGTGCATCAAATTTTGTGTTGCAAATGGATTTAAGTGTTCCGAAACGTTAGAAAAGGCCTTTGGTGAATCGTGTCTAGGAAAAACACAGGCATACGAGTGGTATAAACGCTTCAAAGGTGGTCGTACAAGCTTGGATCATGATGAGATCCCTGGCCGCCCAACAACATCTGTTACTGAAGAAAACATTGAATCGGCGAAGCAAATCGTGTTGCAAAATCGTTCTGTACCGATTAGAGAGATTGCTGTGTTATTGGGCATCTCTTATGGATCAGCCGAACACATTTTAACTGATGTTTTGGATTTGAAACGCGTCGCTTCTCGGCTGGTGCCAAAACGCTGAATTACATTCAAAAACGCCGGCTCACACAGAGTTGGTTCTGTCGCAGTTTTTGGCCAAAAACTCAACCAATATCATCAACCAAGCACCGTAATCTCCAGATATGGCCCCGTGTGACTTTTTCCTCTTCCCCAGACTCAAATTGCCATTGCGGGGAACGCGTTTTGAGACCATAGAGACCATAAAAAAGAATTCGCTGCGTGAACTAAAGGCCATACCTTCGGCGGCCTATAAAACTTGTATGGAAAATTGGATCAAGCGTTGGCATGCATGTATTGCCGCAGGAGGAGAGTACTTTGAAGGCGATAATAAAGAAATTTATTAAGAATTGAAATTTTGCGTTTTTTAATAAAATTCCGGTTCTTTTTTTATCATAAGGTATTGTCAAAATCACTGTTAGTTTCTGTTTTGAACATTTAGGAAGCTGTTACATTTTGTGTTCCTCATATTCTTATTAGTATCGAGGTTAAATGTATTTTCAGTGCTTTTTCAGAACTTTGAATTTCCTGAAAAGTATCGGTAGTTTGTTTATGTTGGTGATAAGAGGTGTTGTATCAACATAAGTCAATCATAAATTCAAGTCCTAGTGCGGACAAGGGTTGGCGGTTCAATGCATAGGGCACTGGTCTTACAAACCAGTAGTTGTATGTTTGAGCCCCGACCTTGAAGGACCTGAACGCTAAGAATCGACTGCGAAGTGTGTTGAAATAGAAAGGCCAAATTCTACAGAAAGAGTGTAACACCATGACTTTGCTTTGTTTTGTACAGACAAGGAGATTCTAGTTTTATGCGAAATGCAAAGAGATTTAATGGAACCGAAATTGTCGTCTCTGTTAGGGGAAGCTATGAGTACGGCTTGGTAAACATGGAAAATTAAACATTGTTCGTTTTTATTAAAGTTCGACTACCAACTGTCTCAAATATAGTTATATCTATTCGAATCGATGCGACCTGACCACTGTTTTTTATCGCATTTTGAATTCGCATTCCCATAAAGAATTCAAAGAGTAGTCCTTCGTCGAAACGCGCGAATCAGTTGAGTAAATAGTAGTACAAATATCTACGCACTTTCACATTTATTTAAATTTGGATCTCCCAAAAGCTAATTTTCGGGAATTGTAATCCCTTTCAGAGTGGAAGGGGAATCTTCCCAACGGTTTTGAGAAAATTAATTTTTTTCTCTTTAAAACGTTCGCGGGTTTACTTTCTGAGAATTTGCTCTTTGGTAAGTCCAAGTGTACGTCCACAATCGAGAAGAGAGCGTCTCTTGGTCATAAAAAATATTTGTTACGGTCGGCGCTGAATGGTGGTTATGTATTCTAATTGACGATATAATTGCATCTTCATATATATGAAGGATAATGATTACGGCGATATCTCATCGGATTTTTGTAGCAGTATAATATTAACCTAAAACATAATCTAATTCAAATAGTTTTGCCGAAAAAAAACCGCAAGAAATTAATGTTTTCGTAAATTATTTGTACAACAAATTTTTACCAATTCCATCATGTTTTGGTGCCCCCTGGATGTTGGCAGTCGCCTCATTCGCCCCACTCTCACTACGGCACTGCTACAGACTTAATCAAATACGACGACACTCTCTTTCAATATTACGATGAGTTTTTAGAAAGAATATTGTAAATCTTTTCAAAACTAAACAGTCTACGAATTTGGCACTTCTTCTTGGTGAATGGTAGATACCCAAAACAACCATAGCTGCAAATTTATTTTCTCGCTGCTTTGATGTACACGTGGAATATTTACAAGATTGAAAGTACTGAATTAGTTCTTGGTGAATTTTCTCAATTTTTTTTACAGAACAAATTCCAAGCGAACTTTCTCGCAGTTTGATGGGTGAACAATCTGTTTCCGAAACTTCTTAAACTGATATTACCAAGCTTCGTAAGTTGCTTGATAGAGGCGGTCGAGTATGCAGTTTCTTAAATTCAAACCTGAACCTTTACCTGTACCCGACCTGATTTTTTTTAAACCACAAAAAAAATAAATAATTCCGATTTTTGGGTATATTTGATTTCTGTCCATTGTAATGACGGTCTGGTTAGTGCTTTCAAATGTTCATTTCGTACTGAAAATGAATATACTGTGCGGGACTAAAAGTGGGGCTTAATCGGACACAAAATTTTCGACTTGAAATTCTTAACGGATTCTTGAAACATACCTATATCTTGATATCTATATATCCATTCCACTTCTTGAGTAAAACGTTCATTATATGTAGCGAAATCAATCATCAATTATTTAGTACTGCAGGGCGTAAAGTTGCCACTTTTGCAATGAACTGTCAACCCCAGGGGTTAGAACAGAATCGGTTCATCTTATTTTTGCTTATGAAGTTAATTATTACATACTTGTTTTTGCGTTTCGTTTTTTATCTGGATCCTACCTCCGGTTCCGCAGTAATATATTGATGAGTATTAATCATGACAAAATGTCATAAAAAAAGTCATTTGAAATCATCGAAACCTTTGTTACTATTGCAAATTATTCCAAAAAATACTTACTAATATACCGTTTCGAATTTTTCCAAAATACTTCAGAATGAAACCTTCATTTAATACTCATACATACGTTCTGTTTACACTTCTATCGAAAATAACTGGTGCAAGTTTGATCAAACTAGTTCAAAAATAACTTCATGAGAAATTTAAAGAATAAATAGTACATATAGAGTGTTGAAGTGCGACAAGGCCAATCCCGGTCTTTCAATTCGTGATGTGGTCAGAATGCACAACTTTCAAACAGTGTGAAACATCCTTTCCAGAGCAAGATACAAGATTAAACAGGCTCCTGTACGTGTTTCGATGAAGATCAAGGGCTTGCTCGATGATGAAATATATGCCAAACTTGACTGGACATCTGGACTGGGCTGGTCTGAGTCGAGTCAGGGACATCCAGTAAAAACAACATAAACGAAATGCGCTGATTCTGTGTCCGATTCCACTATGCGGACGATTATGAGTTCCATCTAGAGGTTCGAGATTTCGTTCGAACAGAAGAAATGTAATACCATATAATGCTGTAACTTTCAATTTTTAATAAAAGTAATGTAGTCAATTGAACTTTTTTAACTTATTGAATTGCAGTTTTTTTTGTACGTACCAATTTTCTTTAGATCACTGTTGCATCACTACACTTCAACTATGTATGTCTCGTTAGAATAACAGATACTTCACGTATTTCGACGGTTACTACAAGCCATCATCAGTGAATCGGTTCGATAAATCTATTGATACTGCAGTATTTTGATTTTTAAAAAGGGCACTCTACGATACGCTAGAAAATCCTTGTTTTTCTGAAAACGGCCAATAGGCCATCTGTCAATATTCACAGGATTCCGGATGACACCCGGCGCGTTGACATTCGATCATATCAGCAAAAGAAAAAGAAATGGTCATCACTTCTAGAAAATTGAATATTGACAGATGGCCGTTATTAGAAGAAACCAAAAAAAAAATAAGATAAATCCTAATTACTATAGATGCAAGTTCAAGGGTACAAAAAAGCATTGTTTAAATGAGGAAATACAATCTTAGGGATCTCCCAATGCCGGATGTAAAACTCTTGTCTCAAGTATACGAATCCGAGACTGTCGCAGTTGCAGTAAGTTGTTAGAGCCATCAAATAACCAGGCCCACAAGTTAAAAAAATCACAATCTGCTTCGAAGATTCTGTACTTTTTTGTGTTGTCAACTTTATGAAGGTTAGACATTTTTAACTTTCATCACCCTGTAATTCAAAATGCTTGTTTCAACAGATTTGACATATAAATGAAAGTTAAATTAATATTATTGATAATTTATAAGCTGATTAAATTCCAAACAGCTTTGTATCAATAATACATACACTTAGTTCATTTTGGTAATTGGTAGTTTTTCACCTCAAAATTGGCGGAAAATTTAGCGTAAGATCGCACCACGAACTATTAAAAAATCAAAATAATAACTTGAGAACGACGGAGAGGGGAGAAATAACTTGTACTTTAAGTAAATTTAAAGGCATTTTTGATTTCGAAATTTGATTTTAAAATTTTAGAAAATTGTCTCCAGTCTAAGCTTTTTTGAATGCAGTATAACAATATGATTTCCGTTTGGGGCAGATTTCACATGCTCACCCGGCCATAGCCTATGCCGCACAAAATGTGAACTAACGCGGAATTTTTAGTAGCTACTAGAATTGTACTAAAGTCTTCTAAGAAGCTTCCATGGGGAATATTTTTCATGGATATGCATCTGAAACGAGATTTCAAACATATCTTTTCCCGAATTTCAGATTCCAATTATCGTAGCATTCTTCAGGTGCAGATTGAAATACAAAACAACCTCTGTCAATTTCCGCTTAACAACTGTTTGAATTTTGAAGCACACAGAGCCAAATTACAATAAATCACTTCTATACTCACCTCCATAGCTTTCACAATGGATCACTAAATTTGTCAGTATTTTTTATCACGTTGCACTTGAGCGTCGGCGATAAATTTATTGCAGCTCCTCCCGCTTTTTTTGTTTGCCCTTTAACGGAAGCACCTACGCACCACGGTATGTGCAGCGCAATGAGAGGCGTTACGATGAATCCTCTTGCAGCTAGTTGCTCGGACGGCGCCCCGAATCCGACAAATCTTGCGGATTCTCAAATTTATTCATAGAATTTCCTCGTCATAAATCTATTCACTGACGATGTACTTTTCATGGATGTTTTTGTCGCTATTCACCCGACAGGCTCAACAGGACTGACAAGTAGCAAGATTTAAGTGGATCCGTATGAAGATGCACTTGAATTAACCGCTCAGTGGAGGATTATTGTGAGAAAAAAATTCTCAGCGTTGCCTTTGCTGCCTTTGTATAAACAGAAATACACGAATTTGAATAGGGCACTCGGAAAACAATAGTGTCAGTGTGTTATCTTTACTCTAGTTCACTATGCAACACTCTCACTCCGCCTTGTAAAAAATATGTTGGAGAATTATTTTTTTGTTTTAGTTTTAGTGCATTATTTTTTCCGCAGGATGCACCTGCTAAATTGACACAGATTGGCCAGAGAGAGTCTCTATTCTACTAAGTGCTTTTCACTGTCACTAAGGATCACTTTCTGTCGTTTGCTTAGCTCTTCTGTAGTATCTGTATCCTCGGGGTTACCAAGAAGGAGTGCATGCTGCTCGAGAAGATCAGTTCCTTTTATTTCCTTACCATCCATCATCATCATCGTCGTCGTTCTCATCGCAGTCGGCTGCGTAGCTCGTCTGCGTGTTTATGTTGTGTGCCTTACTACATCTCCTGACTAGGTAGCTGCGATGTTGCATTCAGGTTGTTGGCGCCGGCATACCGGTTTGCTACACAACGTCACGGAATAATAACACTCACATTGTTACTAGGTAATTTGAAAATTGTAGTACGACTAACTAATGCTATGAATTATAAATATGACAGCTAAGTTTATCAGGATATTTGTGAAAATGTGACATTTGTCTATCTTTCACATACACAATAATTAATTAGAATAACCAAATTGAATCAGATCAATACATACGTTTTAATGTTATACACTTATCACTTGTCTACCTTAAAAACATTCGATTAGTTCGTAGCCCAGATTATTATTCTGACCTTTATTACCCTTCATTTCAATACTATACGAGAAGCAGAGGGGCAAAATAACAGAAGAATTAAATAGGAAACATAAGACTTGTGAGAAAATTAACCTAAGAGGTAGGAAGCTGCAACAATTGGGGGATCATCGCAATGTAGGAAAGTCACATCTAAGACGACTCGATTGAACAAAACACTACACGGTCGATGGGGTTCTAGAGGCAATTAAGGCACAAATAATTGCTTATAAAGAGTGATTTTTTGCAAGTATAACTTTGGTGTATAATTTAATCATGTATGGGCGCTGGCAAAATTGGATAAAGATCCACTGTTATATAGAAAGCCATATAATCTTTAAAAATTAAATTATAATAATTATTTATCATCCGCATGTATTTTTGCATGAATATTCTTCGGTGGTTTAGTTCTCATGGCATTATTTTAATGACCCTCGTTTCAAGCGGCAATTTTAAATTCTATTCACTCATTACCCTGTAATGTCGAAACTGCAAATCGGATCGAATTTGAATCTAAAAAAGTAATAATCGATTGAACATTCCATGATATGTCGAAGTAAGTTCCACTTTAGAGTTTTTCGTCATTATTTACGGTACTTCCAGAACCGGTATTCAGGAACCAGCATAACCGAAAATGTATTCGTATGGCCATAAATTAATGTGACGAATAAATTGCAATAGCTTTCAGTTCAACTTTGAAGCTTTTTAATATTGTCATCTTCTATATTGGTTTGAATTTTAAAAATTCATTCCAGAATCGGAAGCTGGAATCGGATAAGATTTACCAATTTTGTATGGTACCATAAGTATTTTAATTTGATTTTTTGTTTATTTGGTTTGACCTTTCAAAGAAAATAATTGAGCTTTGAAAAACGATTCAACACCGGAACCGAAATTCTAAAAGCTGTATAGTTTACAATTGATTCAAACTGTTTAAACATTAGTATAGACATCTTCGAGAAATCATAGTGCGAATTAAATTTTCTGTACCTTTCGAATCGAAAACTGAATACCGCTAAAACTGAAATAAGTTTATTTGGTTATCAACTACCCAAGTCTACAAACCCGATAATCCAGATAAATTTATGTGAAATGGACATTTTTATACTAATCATCTTGTATCTCCTAAACCGGAAGTTGGATCTGACAAAAAAGCGAGATGTTTTATAGGATCTTAAGATGTTTAATTTCAATCTTTTATGGTTCCTAGATTTCATTTGAATCTTAGATCGGTGAGTAACACTATTTTAATTTCGTTTCACATATCATCCTGTAGTTTCGGAACCAGAAGTCGGATCCAAACGTAATTCAGGAACCTTGTTTGGGAGCATACGACTTTTCATATGAATCTGAGTTTGTAGAAAAACGGTCAGCGGTGACGGGGAAACCTTTCATTTGCGACTAGTTTGATCGAAATCGGTCCAGTCATCTCTAAGATCTCGACCTCTTAGTTGACAACACTCATACAGACACACACACATACACACACGGACATTTGCTCAGTTCGTCGAGCTGAATCGATTGGTATATGTAATTCGGCCCTCCGGGCCTCGGAAAAATTTTCTAAAGTTTGAGCGAATTCTATACCTATTTTTTTATATATAAAAAAGGTAAAAAGGCTTTAATCATTCCTTCTGGAAATTTTCGCTACTTTGCAAAATCCCATTTTTGGAGAAAATTTAGCTTATAACGAAAAACGTGCGATGTGTCGGATACGTCACTAAATCTTTGGCACTAAATTCGATCTTCGCTCAATGACCAAATATGCAAAGTATACACTTTCGCACAAAACAGAATGTATGATTTTGGCTTGGTTACATTTTTTTGCTCAGTCTACGCCTGCCTTTACGCAGAGCGGATGAGTGAATTATATTCGCGTTGTCATCCACTCCATGGGCAGTCACCGGCTCGGTTTGTGGTGCTCGTAACGTACTTGAATTAACGTTCCTCTCCACATACGATCTACCCGAAAGTGGCTCTGCGGTATTTTGTCCCATTCTCGGCGAAGCGCTTGCTTGAGATGATCGACACTTTGGTATTTTTTAGTGCCAACCTTGCTTTCCAAAATACCCCAGGCACAATAGTCCAACGGATTGGCATCCGGAGATTTTGGTGGCCATTGTGCGGTGGAAATGAAGCGAGGAACCTCATTTCTTAACCATTCTTGGGTGGCGCGTGCTGAGTGCGATGGTGCTGAGTCCTGTTGGAATGTCCAAGGTCTGCGGCCGAAATGTTTGCGTGCCCAGGGCTTCAGAACTCCCTCCAAAATATTTTCGCGATAGATTTGCGCATTTATTTTGACCCCACGGTCGATGAATACGAGCGGCGAGCGACCATCGGCTGTTATGGCGGCCCACACCATCACCATGGCCGGCTTTTGAGTTCTGGTGGCCAACCGAAGTTGCAAATTTTCAGCTGACCTCTCTGGCAAGTAAACACGATCATTTTGTTTGTTTACAAACTGCTGGATAACGAATGGTTTCTCATCGGAGAAAACCAAATTCGGCAGTTCACCACTTTCGGCCAAGCGAAGCAACTCTTTAGCTTTTTCGAGTCTAACTTTTTTTTGCGCATCAGTAAGATCTTGCACTTTTTGGAACTTCAATGGCTTTAGTCCAAGCTCATTTTTCAATATTTGCCGAATGGCATATTGCGATATGTTCAGCTCACGAGCCATTTTTCGGCCACTGCGACGCGGATTTCGTTCAATTCGCTTCTTCACTTTTCGAACCATTTCTGCCGATGTTGCTGTTTTTTTTTCGTCCACTTCCTTGACGTCGGGCTACGCTACCAGTATCACGGTAACGAGCGATGGTACGAGACACAAAAGATTTATTCACTTTTAAATGCTGGAGGGCTCTAACGATAGCCACTTGTGGTTTTCCTGCCAAATGCAAAGCAATCACACTATCACACTTGAATTCCATCACAAATAACTTTTTTTCTGAAAAATTCCCACCAAAATGCTTTTGTGCGCTTGTAAATAATATAATGAGCTGTCACTAGAATAAATCTGACAGCTGTGGGACGAGCGGTTTAGAAATGACAGCAGTCTGAAGTTGGTTGCAGTTTTTTCATCTCACCTTGTACATAACCTTAGGCTTCCATGATTATAAACACTTGCTACTCCCTCCTCGCTATATCAACGAAATCGTTCAAGATAGTGATAATTATTATTTGATAACGGAAGGCTGTCTATCATCAAAATAACATTCGTACTATAGAATAACAATTCAGTTAATACAATTGTTGTAAAATTATTTCCATCACTTTGGGTCGATAGTTTTGTCAATTTACATAAAAAAATACACATTGATTGTGTGATTTCTTTGTCAATTCAGATCAATGTTACCTCCCTTTGTTAAGAATACTTATTCCACCTCCCTCTTGAAAATACTTTCCAGACCCTCTTTTACACGGATAAAAATCCATTGCCGGTACCACGAATCAAAAACATTAAATCATTAAACATATCTATCATGAATAATGAGGCATGATTTCATGATCGAAATAATTGATATTATAAACAATAACAAATCTTCCATGAAAATTTTCATAATATCAATCAATATCAATTGCTCATGAAATTTTGTGTTTCATTATATCATGGATTTTTATCCGTGAAGTTGCTAGGAATATGCTGCACCATTTTTCCGTAAAATCCGATCAATTTTTATTTTATACTTCCCATGTTTGGGGCACTTGCTACACTCTATAATCTATTTTGATGTTAAAGAGGTATCTGTATTAGTCAGGAAGTATCGCCGAATAAATTTTACATTGAAGTAAGTGAACTTAATACTGCTTTTTGCCCTCTCAGTGCTCCATTCTTTTGTTCACCTGTGCAATGAATATCTCACCAAGAAAAATAAATATACCCTTATTACCACCTCTGAATTTCAAAAAGGACCTGTGCCAAATTAGGTGGTAATTTTCTGAATTGTTATAGAATTATTCCGATATGTACTAACAGATGGAGTGAGAGTTTTTTTAATCGAGACACTTACTATCTTCAATCGAGAATTTAAAACATTTTGCCTCAAATTCCTTCTGTAAGCAAACACTTACTAACCCCTCCTCTTTAAAATATCCGTTATAGCAGAATTACTTGTGCCAAGTTAGGTAATAATCTATATTGTTGTTTCGGAGCTGTATTCGATCATATAAACAATTTATCCTTTAAACTCTCCTCCCCTATAATTTTCACATTAAATCTCCTTTTTTAGGGGCACTCATTATATGACTGATTTTTGAAAAGGGCATATGTATTTTTGCATTTCACAAAATTGTCTTTTTCAAATCGTTGTAACTCGGAAATCGTTAATTGTACAAAAATGGCGTTCATGAAGAAGTTGCCTGGAATCATTTTGGTATCCTTATAAACACTACTCCACTCGGTCACACCCCGATTATATTCTTCTTGTGACACGTAACAAAAAGACATGGCCGTGAATGCATCTCGACGTCTCTGCTCTGCCCATTCATATAATAGTTTTGCAGTTGTGATTGGGTGTTCGTGTAGTTTAGCCAAGCTTTCACGTCGTGCCATTCGCTTTAAATTACCCCCGAGTGCATCACATAGTCCTTTACCATGAGAAGTTTCAAAAAATGCCACTCAGCATCAATGTTATACATTGATTTAAATTTAAGGAGACTTGCAAAATTTTGTCTGTTTTTGTACAGCAAGGCAGCTTCGTCAGACATAAATAAAACCTTAAATATAACTAAGAATTATTCATGTACATGTAATAATTGTAGATATAGCAAGCAAATAAACAATTCATGGAAATATAATAAATGGTGTTGTAATTAAATATCCAAGTATCTCAAGAACAGCTACTTTTAGAAGAAAGGATATCATGAACAAATTTATTGCCTTTAATCTGTAGAATAATATTCTACTGTTTAAATGATTATCTTTGAAAGAGAACTTGAAATTTCGAATATATCTGTAAATTGTTTCAGCTGTAACTTCTTCAGTTTTCAAAAGGCACGGATGGGATAGACATCAATCTGTAGGTTTTAATAAGAGCTTTAAAACAAAAATTTTCAAAAAAAATCGAAACCCAGATTTTTTTAAATTTAATTTATTTTATTCATTTTGAAATTATTGAGAAAAAAACCAATTTTTTTAATGTATATTTTTTTAGAGTGCCCTATTGATTCCCTTCAACTTCTTCCTGGACGCCATTTTTGTACGATGAACGGTTTCCGAATTACAACGAGACCCGTAAGCTGTTTTAGCTGTAACTTCTTCATTTTTCAAAAGGCACGGATTGGATAGCCATCAATCTGTAGGTTTTAATAACAGCTTTAAAATAAAAATTATCAAAAAAAAAATAAAACCATACTTATTTTTATTTAACTTTTTCGGATTATTTTGTAGTTATTGAGAAAAAAATCAAAAAAAAAAATTCAGTGTATATATATATGTATTTTGAGTGCCCAATCAATTCCCTACAACTTCTTCTTGAACACCATTGTACAATTAACGGTTTTCGAGTTAATTGTATTTCAAAAAGGCAATTTTTGTGAAATGCAAAAATACATACGCCCTTTTGAAAAATCAGTCGTGAGTCGGATTGACCTCTCAATCGGTTCAAAACTTATGGTTTGCCATACTGAAGCCATGTGCAAAGTTTCATCCAAATCGGAGAAGGTCGATTCTGATTTTGTCACTTTTTCGTCTACTCATTCCTGAAATTGTTCGGAAATAATTGTATTGCTCTTCAATGAGAAGAAATTGATTAATAAATTCGAAAGTGAATTCTTTGTCAGACCGAATCGACAATCAATATATTTTTTAAATGTCAATTGAACTCAACACGGTCACTCATTTGTAAGAAACTTAGTAAAGCAGTAAAGCATACGAAGGTAAATTATTTTTTTCCTTCGTTGGAATAAAGAAAAAATTTGTCCTCAACTGAATTATCCCAGTTTCAATCTACGCACGTCAATTGTTTGCTTCCGCAAAAATATGGTTCATAGTTATGAGGCAAAAGTAAGCATGAACAAGCAAATTTCACGTTGCGGGTTGTAGCATAATATGTCCTACTTATCGTAGCTGACTCTCCTGTTACATGTCGCATGCAGGCAACCCAAAAATGAACTCCGCAACTGCGCAACATCTAAAAGCACGTGTTAGCAAGAGAGTTCATTTGTGAGCGCGAAAGTGTAGCCATTCATGATGTAGCACATTTATTCTAAAACATACACCTGTTAGCAGTCAAGGCTCATTCAACTCATCCCCTTAGCATAATTTCATCCATTTATGTCATATATAATAATATGACAGCACAACCGGGTGAAATGAAAATCTCTAGGAAGTCATGCTAGAAGGTTGCATACTGTAATTGCTCGAGGATACTTGCTCTGGTGTTGAGTTTTGCACTGATTTGCTAACATGATATACACTGGAAACAGTTCCTTAGCTTTAGAGCTCAAAGTACAAGTGTACAGTATCCACAAACACTATTGGTAAATCAATAAACATTTGAATTTTGCGAGTAGGGGAGACCGGGGCTGGCTGGCCGAAGGGGCAGGTAGATCGAGTGTATTTTATGAACAGGTTATTATGCGCAGAGGCGACAACTATAGTGATTTTGGTGGGGTCGGCCATGCACCGACCTAATTGCAGGTGTTTTTGTGTCGTCGTTTATACGGGAGCACGTTTGTTCATTTTTTTGGCGAAGATGAGTGAATTAATATTTTTCTAAAGTAATATGTGTAACGCAAATCAATTTACATCCAACTTCCAAAATCAAAATACCGCTGGAACGGGTGTCCAAAACTTTAAAAAAATGTATAACGATTTCCAGTCTAATTCTCAATTCATGATAAAAAAATTAAGGGTGTTGAATTGAAAGAACACTTACAACGTTGATTGTTACAGTCCCATCCGAGACATAAAACAAAAAAGTAAAATCTGAAATATGTACTGTTGTCGTTTCGACGACGACTAACGAAAGTGTCATTGGTTTATTTGGTCTTCGATTTCCAATACCAATAAAAGGTATATCTTCATAGATCATGGTTAATTTTCATTCGTTTTCTCTAACGTTCAATACAGGGCCCGCCATATAACTTTATTTTAAACATGCAACAAAACACAAACGGTTCATTCGATTTCAAAATTTATTTTTTCATATTAAAAAAACAATCCTTCCGGTTAATTGTGGAATATAATTTCATTCAAATGGCTGCCTGCTTTATTTCAGCTATGGCTGCACGAATGTTGTCCTTCAAGGTTTGAATTGTCTCTGGCTTGTCCACATAACACTTATCTTTGACTCCCCTCCAAAGATAATAGTCTAACGGCGTCAAATCACAGCTCCGAGGCAGCCAAACGACATCCGAATTTCGACTGATAATTCGATCTTCGAAGACTATGCGCAGAAGATCGATCGTAGCGTTGGCTGCGTGGCACGGAGCGCCGTCTTGTTGGAACCAAATGGTTGTCCAAGTCTTCCTCTTCAAGTAACGGGACGAACCAATCGCTAATCATGGCGCGGTAGCGCTCGCCATTGACCGTGGCGGCGGCTTCTGCCTCATTTTCGAAGAAAAATGGCCCTATGATACCGCCAGACAAAAATCCGCACCAAATCGTCACTCTCTGGGGATGCATTGGCTTTCCATGATAACGTCCGGGTTCTCCGTCCCCCAGATGCGACAATTTCGCTTATTAACATAATTACCGAGAGGAAAATGTGCCTCATCCGAGAAGATGATTATTTGACACACATTCCGCAACATTACCATGATTTTCAAAGTAAAACTGCACTATTTTCACGCGTTCCTCAAGTGTATACACAACCATTTTCGTTCAGCGGAAGGATAAAACTAAGTTTCTGTCAAATCAGAAATGACATTAATGTTTCCAATGTCGAAATAACCGCTAGTTCAAAAAAAAGCTAGATGGCGGACCCTGTATATAAATTTCAATTCGATCGTCAAATGCAAATTCTTCGAAGAATCCCATGGTGATATACAGAAATTTTCATAATTTAGCGTGGTAAATAAGAGTACCAATTCGAAACACCATTGAATTCCATTAAAATCAATGGATTTCAGTGGTATTTTGAATTAGTACTCTCAATTAGAAGTACATCTGGTAGGCATCAAACAAGGAACAGAGAATTCATTCTAACTGAAGATTTTCATAAACAGGTGAATCTAGAAGCGAATTGCATAGTAAAAATTTCAGAACAGTAGAAAGCAAGCTTTTCCCGGTGTTGTGTTAATTCTTACTAATCCACCCATTTATTGCGTTGTGTAAAGCTTCTTTTCGTTGTGTGCAGTTTTTTGGATATGTTAGTAAGAATTGACATTTCCAGTAAAATTAAGGTGTTGTGGCCCCTTATCGGTATAGATGCTGCAAAAACTTTATGGCGAAACGCCATTCCTGCCTACAACAAGTTAAGTTCTGATTCGGGGATTAGTTTTGAAAAAATATCAATTTTTAAAAAGGTGCGGGATTTCACCTGGATTTACCAAGATTTGGCGAATGCCGTTTTTAAAGTAGTCATTCTTCCGGATCCTGATGGAATTCAATAACAGTGTATGGGATCTAAATTCTAACGTTTCAATCTATTTTTTTTTAATAAGCTTAGCCATCTATGCAATGATCAACTATATTAATCTAGTAGCTGAATTAGAGCAAAATCAAGTGTTATATGAATGAGATCTGTAATAGAACTAAAACTGAAACAAACGTATCTCCACCCGATAAGATGTGTTTATCAAAATTGAACTAAATTTTGATATTATAGCACAAAATGTATCTGACTTTAATATGAATTCACAACGGATAGCTGTTAAAATATCAAGTTATTATGGCAAACATTTGCATCGGTTGTATTTGATTATATCTGAGGTTTTTTTTATGTAAAATATTTTTTGCTATATCTTAATTGGTTTAAATTTGTGTACCGTCAATTGTATTGCATTTGCCGTTTCTTTCAGGAAAAAACAAATATATTTTCTTCATACTGATCAGAATTCAAATTTTTTTTATCATAATTAGATATATATATATAAATGAATATTTACAAACAAAATTCTGATACAACTATCTTAGGAACTATCTATCGGATGAAAAAGTGTACACATTAATAATATTTCTTTTCTGGTATAAATATCTAAACGATCTATAATTTTATTATAATCATGATATGGATTTCTGATCGTGAAGCCAGCCGTTTTAATTTAATTTATTCGATCAGTCCTACTGTCAAATTTAAAACTAGTATTCGCTGCTGTTCTTTTTTGTCTATATCTGAAACACAAGTAAACGCTGCTGAGGTTACCACTTAGACTTTTTCAGGCATTTCGGAAGGAAATCATGTCTTTTCAAATTTCCATTTAGCCTTTTTTTCTCCCAAAACTGAACACTATAATCTACAAAAGCCTAGCCCCAGAATGAGAACATATTTTGGATTTTTTTGTGCTACGAATATATCAGAGGAATACTGTTTACTGAGTAGTTTTTTATAGTTTACGACTTCTGCCGAATGTTGGTATTCTATATAATGTATTCGTGATATGTACAATCAAATAAAACGAATATGCATAGAAAACACAAATCACGCACCAAATCTGTCCTCCCTCACAACTTAAACACACGGCAATCTACTTCGTCACGTTTCAATAAATAAGCTAAACCTGTAATGAGATGTCGCATCCTTGCGCGAAACAATGCGATGCGGAACAAAAGTTTCGCAACCGCGAAAAATTAATTTACTGTGACACGTTAAATCCTCGATGACAATAAGTAATACGGATCAATTACTACGCAATGTGTCTATTAATAAAACGCGCATCTGTTTGGTAATTAATTGATGGTGGTGTCAAACAAGTATTGACACGGAAAACATAAAATGGTAGGCGGTGATTTAGCACACCTGAGGCTAAATACATCCTCTAAGCCAATATCGCTATATGTTAAAAATTATTGTACAATTTTACTAATAATTGTTCCATCTGATTACAGACGAATTTCCAGCGCATACACAAAACATAATTAAATTTAACGTTTTTTTTTTCTCCATAAATACGTTTGTTTCATAGGTAATATACCTAAGTTTTTCTTTGCCGTGGCATACACAATACATAGTACTTTAAACCTAATACATTTCGAATATCATATTAGCATGTTGGTATTCATTAGTTAATCTAAACACTGTATTTATCAAGCGAGTACATTTAACGTTAATTACTAAATTTATGGAAATGCAAGAAAAAGATGAAGTTACTTTATACTAAATTTCGTGCTCAAAATATTCACATTTCTTGAATGTACTAAATAGGGATACTCTTCCGCTGCGTCTACAACCTTCTTACGTTCACTGAAGTTTTTATGGCATTGGATAAGTGGTTTTCTAAGTAGCTGTTGCAATTCATGGTTCATATACAGTCTGCACGGTACACCTTTTACTTTTCGTTTTCCTTTTGGGTCCCATAAGCACCATGCAAAATTTTAGGTCGATCGGAGAAACTATATTTTCGCGCTCGAGGTTTGAAGTGTGTATGGGATTTAGTATTAAGCAATCAAGCGTTTTATTAACAATTTTTAAATCCAAGTTTGGGGCATCGAAGAATTTGGTGGAATTCACTGATATCGTGGATTAAAACGTTTTTTTGGAACTTTTCTCGATATTTTGTTCTATTTTCAGACTAACTGTTATGTCTAAATAGACGAAAAATTCGGAATAATGTTGCACGGATATCCCGCAGATCACAAAATTACAATATTACAATTGTTGTTTCACGTCCTGTTTGTTTCAATTAAAATGTACTTGATTTTATTAGCATATCTGTTGATTTTATCATAACCATTCAGGTAAATGAAATTGCTGTATTCAAATCCTCTTCAGCTCACAAGAAATTCTTTATATTGAAAATTTTCAATGACAAAGAAAAGTCATTTATGTCAGTTTCGTAATGGTCATTTCATATAAGTGGAAGTTTGCAGAAGAATATAAAGGTTAATTGTAAAACAAGTTTCCCATGTATTTGATAGATATTCCTACACTATAAATGTTTCAATTTCATCTGCGTGGTACTATTTGTATTTCCCTGAAAGTGCACCCGTAGCATTAGGCTTATCAGCAACATTCTTGAAAACGAAATCAGAAAAGCTCTTCCAGTAAGCCATTCTGCAAGTAAAGGATTTTTTTTAAAGCCCTGTGAACATTTTGCTGGTGAATTTCTTCTTGGGAATTTAATATGAAATGACAACGGATAGCTGTTAAAATATCAAGATATTATGCCAAACATTTGCATCGGTTGTATCTGATTATATCTGAGGTTTTTTATGTAAAATATTTTTTTTATATCTTAATTGGTTCAAATTTGTGTACCGTCAATTGTATTGCATTTGCCGTTTCTTTCAGGACGAGGAAAAAACAATTATATTTTCTTCATTAAATTCTTTTGTTGCATTTCTTTATCATCTGTGAGTTTAGTGATAAAGCTATAAGCAGCTACATAGACAAAATTTCGTTGTTCAAGCGGTGAATGATTAGCTGCAACCCTGAAGAAACCAACAGTAAAAATTGTTTATTACAACAGGCGTCACATAACCTGAAAAATAGGTTAAACCAACAGAGACATTTTTTGCTTTCATGCATACAGGTAAATTTGTTGGGACTGTGTCATTGCTCAGTTGCACGAGTGACACCTCATTGAAACGTTTAATTTTCCGGTTAGGGTGTATGTCATGCCCAACTTTAACGTTTTACTACTCGTTTGTGGTGCGTGTCTTTGTTGAGTGTCATTGCTAAACTTCTAGCATGATAAACAAAAAATGACAGTTTAGTTTCCGTGTGTGAGGCGAAAATTCCAAATCCGATATTTGACCGATCTCGTAAGCAATTGCAACAACTCCAGGACTAGTGCTACAATTGTATAGCCTAAGAATCTTTCCAGCTCGACATTTGAGTCGAAATGTTATGGCATTAAATTGTATTTAAAGTATGCAATATAAAATGATAGGAATCAATAGAATACTTGAAAATAAAAAATAATTTTTATTTCGAATAACAAAAAAATTGTTTTTATATTTCAATTAATGGTTTTTTTGTAAAATCGAAGCTCTAGAACCTGGACTCAATTAAAAGTTCGTTTATTTCGAGTTAGTTCATTTTGATAAATTTACTACGATATTGCTGACCGAGAAGTTGACCGAAACGCATAACTAAAACATTTACTCTCACAAGTGAAATTTATTTTTAACAAGCGAACTTGAGGTAAATAATCAGATATTTTTTGTAGTTTCAAGCATTTATTTTTGGGGTGTTTAAACTATTTAATTTTGGTAACAAAGAATTTGTTGAAATATATTATTACAAAATAAGCACAATAATGAAACTAAAATCTTATAAATTCAATTTGAAATGAACTACATCTTTGCACATTGATGCATTGATTTTCAAATATGGAATTATTAAAAAAGTATCATCTTACTGCTAGTTAGATTAAGTACGTTCTATATACGTTCATTTTCATTTCCAAAATATTATGACTGCTAGCGATTATCACAGTGTTTGCTCATCATTCGAGAGAACTATTTCTGTGATCCCTGGGTGTCGAGGTAATTTCGATAATTACGTTTTGAAAAACATTGCGAATGTAATTTTACTATAATTTGTGATTAAAAACCATGATCAGCTTGTGCTTGTTGTCTGATTAGTTTTCGCATAAAATAACTTGCAAATTATCCAATCCTAACATACTATTCACACCTCCGCATGGACACTGCTACGAAAAAGCCATCTTTATTGCCGAGGTTGCGTCATAAACGGATTTTATCCTTTACTCAGTCCCAACCATAAGGGTATGGCAATATTTATCATACAGATTACTATATTTATTAGAACTAATTCAACAACATTAGTCTCCTTCTTTCTGTAACGGCAATCCTTCCTTACGACAAGCAAGAGCAAACGGATGTTTTCTTGCATCCTTTAGCAGCATTGCATTCCTTATATCCGAGCTTGTTTGTACTCAACAACGTTTACCGCATCCACCTATGAGATGACAGACTGATCGAACAAAAAATAACTTGCTAAGCAAAAAAGTTCCGCAAGCCGAATACTATAAGCTACACAAAACGCGTTGCGACGCATCTTTATAGATAAACATTTTGCTGCCAGTAGAAGAAGGTATTTACTTTGCGTTACTTACACTGATTACTTTAGATTTTTGTTGCACTTTTGCTAACATAAGACGAGTTTTACTTTGCCTCTCAGTTGCACGTCGCGTTCGATGCTGTTCTTTGTTTTCAACACTCACTCGTCCTATCCGATGCAAGAAAAACAGATCAAGTCATCTGTAACCGAAGGGATTTTCCTAAATGAAATTAATCAACCCTCGTGAGAAGAGCAAGCGCACCTTAGAGCGTGAAGCATCTGAGAAATAAAACTATTTGTATTCAAAATTGACCATATCAAAGCGTTTTCGTCAACTGTTGTTTATGAAATGTGTAAGTAGCATAAATTCAAATTCAACGAAACACAAACATATGGTGCATCATTTATATTCATTTTGTTTTAACATTCGACGATTTAACCAAGTTGACATGTGTTCGCTATGAGTTTTATTTTGCACATCCATAGAAACGAACATACACTGATTGGCGTCCCCGAAATTCATTTCATATTTAATACTATTTAAATTTTATTCCGCGAGACATTGTAACGATTGGATGATATTCCCAAGGACAAGAACGAGTATTAAAGCGAGCGCGAAAGTTTGACATAACATTTTCGGAAATATGAACTAATTCGTTAACTCACACTGCAAAAAATGCCTGCTACTGAAGAGAAAAACAATCAATGAGAACGTTATTATTATGCATTTTGGATGATAGCGATTCGAACGCTACATCATTTTAATCCAACTTTGATAATCCGGCACATTTTATGTAACCATGGCTCAGCTCTCGGGGTAAGACATCTTCTAAAACTTCAGTCTATCGTGTGGTTTATTTCTTAGTCACGCTATTCAATCTAACGTTCATTTCATTAGCATAACCGAGATGTGTCTGTATACAGTAGACATGCGTACTTAAAACTACAAAGAAATTGACTCTAGTGAAAAGTAATTAACATCCTATTTCATGAACACTCTCACCGATTAGCTTTCACCACAGTTTCTACTTGAAAAACTATAACATGACTTTCGATTATAAACGTATTTAACCGGTTATTGCCAATTGAGCGAGCATTTAACCTCGTGATACTAGATTACAACTTTTCCATGCCTTCATACTACACGCAGGAAAATCCAGTGCATTTAAAACTACTAAACATCAAATGATTATTTCAGTGTTCAAGTTCAATGAAACCGTTCTGTGTGAAGCACACGAAAATTAAATGTTTCAAATCTGAATATTTTTAGTAAAAAATGGAATTTGTTAGATTTTGTTCTAGAACTGAAACGAAAACTGGATAGGGTTTCAACAGTAAATTGGTTGTTGATGGATAGAAATCCAAAATTTTTTTGTAACTAGTAAAATTTTGTTGCAACAAACCAGTTCATTTATTTGCACTACACTTTTCACAGTTGGAGTCTTTGTTGAATGGAACATTCCACTTCTGTTTACACACTGCCACTTGTTCAATCTACCAATAACTGAACGATAATAGTCACAATGTTATTTTTGTCTTGAATATCACTTACTTTACTATGAGTCGCCTTTTCAAAATTTATCTCGAGCAAGGATGGGTAGAACTTAATAGTGAATATCTTGCAATTAATCCAACAACATAATTCAATTTCCATACAATCGGTAATATGTTCTGCAATTTATGTTGAAATTTTCAGTAGTATGCAATAATAACAAATAACTCAAAATTATATTTTTCCAAAATGTTTGGTATGAGCACTTCTCGTGCTCAGACAACGGTTTTGAGGATGTGAGAGACAGTAAATTAAATATTCATGAACTTTTTGATACTTTCTTCCATTGAAATTATTGTAATTCGTAGATTGTGTACTTCTGCAGTCGAACAATTTAATATTCTCTTTTGTCTGTTTTGTTGTTAATTGTATGTTAGAACCGTTTCAATGATGAAAGTAAGAAAAATAAAACCTTGCACTATTCACACAATCTATTTACTTATGAGAACAATTTTAAAAATTCAGATGCATGAAAAAACATGTTATTTTTTATCATGTTCACGTCATCCAATTACGTTTCTGACATTAACTTTTTTGTTCAAACAGGTATTTCGGTCATAACATATGATCATCACTTCAATCACTGATAATGGTCATACGTCATGTCCGAAATACATATTATCATTAGCATTAGCATTACACACTTAAATTGTATTGCTGAATCTCGGCAAAAAATGCCAAGATTTGCACAGCCGAATGCTCTGTGATTGTCTCGGCAACATGTATGAATACTGATAATCTCGACACTCCTAAATTTGTTAACATTGAATTATAGTCGAGCTTGTCAGCTGCGATTTTGCGAGAATTAAATCATGAATTGCCGAGCCATCAGTATTTAAACGTAACGGCTAAAGATAATTGTTTCTAATGCTACTCAACGCCTCCACCAGAAAAAAAAGGAAAAATTTATGTATAGTGTATATGAAAACGAGATACTAGTTTTTTTTTCATAAATACGTTTATTTCGTAGGCATAAGTTTTTCTTCGCCGTAGCATCCACAATACATAGTACTTTAAACCTAATACATTTCGAATATCATATTAGTATGTTGGTATTCATTAGTTAATCTGAACACTGTTTTTATCAAGCGAGTTGCTATTATAAATTACATTAAATGAAATACATTTATTTTGTACATGATCTTATAACTATTTCAGGTTTTTTTTATTCGATATTATAATATAATTTTTAGGCACACTGCTTAAGCTCTAAGATGCCAAGAATATTTACTAATCTTAATCAAGGATGGCTTTTATCGTATCAAAGAATGCTCACTCTTCACTCTTCACACGATTGAATCAGTGCCATCAAAGAGAGATTAATATCATCGCAACAACAAACACCCGGCATGGCTCATTTAACATAGAATAGACACCAGTGCGAGAGCGAATTTTTTTCGATGACATTTCTGAGAATCAAAGGTTAGCACGCTGCTGTGGGGATCCTCTCTGAAGCAACAAACGGTCGCTTATTCTCGTTTCGCGATCCGATTCTATACAGGCAGTTGACAATTGCGATAGAATCATTTTACTATTGCCGCTTATTCTAACTATGGACATATAACCTTTGTATAACTTGTGTCTATGAAAATGTATGTGAATGCTCCACACAAGGGTTTTGAAATATTACAACCTAGTATGAGAAACATCAAGTTGAACCATCGATTCGATTTTCTGCGATAATTGTCAACTTGTGATCCTCTCTTGGGAAATTCCACACAGCAACGATCATTATCAGACTGTATTTTTTTTTTCAAGGGCCGTGAAATACTCAGAGTATAAAGTGGAGCGAAGAAATGTAGAAAAATTCTCTCGCGGTTCATGCATTGAATGACTCGAGTTCTTGTAGCATCTCCTAACGGATTGAAAATGTTGTATACAATATAGAGAGCAATATAGCAGTTTCTGTCAAATTTTCGGCAATCACCAACACTGATCTTAATTATGACTAACTTAAAACTAGAATAGTTTCATTATGTAATGTAGTATCGGGGTAGCGGACTCTCGAGTATTCAGCTTTCAGCAGGCGACTATCCATGTTGGCCGCATCCTTCGGTCCGTGTGGGTCCGCGAGAAACACCCCCAGGCGGGTGGCCCGCATGCTGGTTTTTGACTGGAGCGGTCTTCCGTGGACGATGATGGTGATGTTGCGGAAGAGAATGAAAAAAAAAATATTGTGGAAACGGGGTAAAAAGGGGATGTGAGAACAAAATGTCTGAAAACGATAGAGATCTAATTAGTTGCCATCGAGATGGTGAAGAGACAGGGAAGGGGGAACGAAAAAGTTAGTGACAAAAAAAGATCTTGTTAGTTCCAATGAAGATGGTGGACAGGGACGGGGATCGAGAGTATTTCAGGTTTGTTTGTATCAGTTCATCACTATTATAGCTTTATTTTTTTTAAGATAGCTGGCTATTGGTTGAACTCATGGAAAAGAAAACAGTCTAACATAAAATGAAATTTAAATTGGAACTCCAATGGACTTAATGAAATAATAAAGAAGTTTCATGTAAGGAACGTCACGACAAGCTAGAATGTCGCGAACTGGGAGATTGGATAGTCTACCTTGTGTACGCAAGGAATTTATTAGTTGAGATCTGACATCACGATACTCCACGCATGTCTAAACAACATGGTCAGTATCGCGGAAACCTTCGCCACAAGCACAATGATTAGTCTCGGAAAGTCTAATTCGAAGGAGATGTAGTGATTGGACATGAGTCCGGACATTACACGAATGAAATCTCTACTCACATCCAGTCCCCTGAACCATGCCTTTGTCGATATTTTAGGAATAATTGAGTGCATCCACCGACCCAGATCATCTTTATCCCAAGAAGCTTGCCAGCTGGCAAGTGTTCTTTGGCGAGACGCGCTATAGAGTTCGTTGAAAGCAACCGGTCTCTCATAAATTTAACCCTCAATAGCACCACGTTTGGCTAAAATATCGGCTCTTTCTTTGCCTGGAATGGAGCAATGAGCCGGGACCCAAACTATTGTGATTTGATAATTATTATTCAATATGTCTTTCAAGCACTGTTTTATTTTGCTCAAGAAAAACGGTTCATTTTTGCCAGCAGCGTTTGAGCGAATGGCTTCAATTGCACTCAGACTATCTGTGAAGAGAAAAAAGTGGTTTGGAGATAATGTGACGATTACACTCAAACTATAATGAACTGCTGCTAACTCTGCTATATAAACAGATGCAGGTTCTTGAAGTCTAAATGAGACCGAAACATTATTATTGAATATACCAAACCCAGTAGTCTCTTCAATTCGTGATCCGTCCGTATAAAATATTTTCTCAGAGTCGATATGCCTGAACTTACTTGTAAATATTTTTGGGATTTCCAACGATTGTAGGTGTTCCGGGATTCCACGCACTTCGCGCTGCATGGATGTGTCGAAAAATAAAGTTGAGTCAGGGACATTTAGGAGGCTGACACGGATAGGAATATATCTTGAAGGGTTGATTTCCTGTGACATATGGTTAAAATATACTGTCATGGATCCTGTTTGAGATTGAAGCTCAACTAGCCTTTCGAAGTTATCAATAGCCAGGGGATTCAGTACCTCACATCTTATTAGCAGTCGCGATGAAAGCTCCCAAAAACGATCTTTCAATGGAAGAACTTCCGCCAGAACTTCAAGACTCATTGTATGTGTCGAATGCATGCAACCTAAAGCAATTCGCAAACAACGATATTGAATTCGCTCTAATTTGATAATATGAGAGTTTGCAGAGGAACGAAAGCAAACGCATCCATATTCCATCACTGAAAGTATCGTTGTCTGATACCATTTTATTAGATCTTCCGGATGAGCACCCCACCAAGATCCTGTTGTTGTTCGAAGAAAATTTACTCTTTGTGGGCATTTTGTTATCAGAAACCTAATGTGTCCTCCCCACGTGCATTTGGAATCAAACCACACCCCAAGGTTTGAAAGTCAAAACCTGTAGGATCATTCTTCCCATCATATGAAGCTGAAGCTGCGCGGGATCATGCTTTCTTGAAAAGACGACCAGCTTTGTTTTCGCCTCAGAGAATTCGAAACCCTGATGAACAGTCCAAACGAACAAGTTATCTAAGGTATCTTGCAATGGTTTTTGCAGTTCAACAGCTTTGGGTCCAGTAACTGAAACCACGCCATCAATTGTCTTAGTGTACATGGGGTTACTAGACAGCTGTCAATGTCATTCACGTAAAAATTATAAAGCAGCGGACCGAGGCATGAGCCTTGCGGTAGACCCATGTAGCTAATTCTGAATGTAGCCAAATCGCCATGTGAAAAATGCATGCGTTTCTCTGACAAAAGGTTGTGCAAATAATTATTTATAACCGCTGGGAGTCCATGATTGTGGAGCTTGTCTGAAAGAACATCAATGGAAACTGAATCAAATGCTCCTTTAATGTCTAAAAATACAGATGCCATTTGTTGCTTTTGAGCGAAGGCAATTTGGATGTCAGACGAAAGTAATGCAAAGCAATCATTCGTCCCTTTATTTCTACGGAAGCCAAACTGAATATCTGACAACAAACCGTTCGTCTCGACCCAAGTGTCGAGACGTCGTAGAATAATTTTTTTGTTGCAGGACAACATCGCAATGGGTCTATATGAGTTGTGATAGGAAGCTGGTTTCCCCGGCTTTTGAATGGCGATAACTTTCACTTGCCTCCAGTCAGATGGAACAATGTTTTGCTCAAGAAACTTGTTGAACAATTCCAACAAACGTCTTTTTGCGAGGTCGGGCAGATTCTTCACCAAATTGAATTTAATTCTGTCCAACCCAGGAGCGTTATTGTTACAAGACATGAGTGCTATGGGAAATATCATCATTGAAAAGGGGCTATCAATGGAACCATTATTTGGAAAAGATTCCCTAATAATGCTGTAAGAATCTGGACAAACTTTTCTCGCAAAATCAAATATCCATCGGTTCGAGTATTCCTCACTCTCATTTTCTACGTTACGATTCCTCATTCGTCTGGCCGTATTCCAAAGAGTGCTCATTGAGGTTTCTCTCGACAAACCTTCGACAAAATGTCTCCAATAGCTACATTTCTTGGCTCGAAGTATGCTCTTGTACTTGGTTTCTAAAGTCGAGAATTTTTCAAAATTCTGAGGAGTTCCTCCTCCTCGTTTTAAAAACGTCTTGAAAGAATTTTGTTTCGCGTGCTTAGTATCTGAGCACTCTTTGTCTCACCAAGGGTTTGGAGGTCTTCTGTTAGACGATGGACCAAGAAATCGTTTGGTTTGGGCTTGTTCTGCGGCCTCCAGAATCGAACAAACGAGGAAGTCATATTCTTCAAGTGGGGGGAGCTCTTCCATTGAATTTAAGATACTTGACATATTACTTTGGAATTTAATCCAGTCAATATTTTTTGTCAAATCATATGGAATATTAATTGAATTAGCAATGCCTTTGTTACTGCTAATTGAGATGATGATTGGTAAATGATCGCTACCGTGCAAATCAGGAAATATTTTCCAGGTGCAATCTAGTCGAATTGAAGTCGAGCAAAGAGATAAATCTAAAGCACTTGGACGTGCAGGAGGTCTTGGGATCCGTGTCATGCTACCCATATTTAGTACCGTCATGCTAAAATTGTCGCAAATATTATATACGTTATTAGAGATGATCTGCTATCATTGTAAACGGAACCCCACATCATTCCGTGCGAATTGAAATCTCCTAAAATCAAACGTGGAGCAGGAAGGGCTTCGACAATTTCATTGAGCTGTAGTTGTCCAACTTGAGCTCTTGGAGGAATATATAGCGAAGCAATGCAAATGTCCTTTCCTTTATTGTTTACTTGACAAGCAACAACTTCTATACTAGAAGTCGAAAGAATGTTTAATATATAAAAGGAATAACATTTCTTAATTCCTTAAAGCACTCCACCATACGGGGAGTCTCTATCGAGACGTATACAAGGTGAGATGAAAAAACTGCAACCAACTTCAGACTGCTGTCATTTCTAAACCGCTCGTCCCACAGCTGTCAGATTTATTCTAGTGACAGCTCATTATATTATTTACAAGCGCACAAAAGCATTTTGGTGGGAATTTTTCAGAAAAAAAGTTATTTGTGATGGAATTCAAGTGTGATAGTGTGATTGCTTTGCATTTGGCAGGAAAACCACAAGTGGCTATCGTTAGAGCCCTCCAGCATTTAAAAGTGAATAAATCTTTTGTGTCTCGTACCATCGCTCGTTACCGTGATACTGGTAGCGTAGCCCGACGTCAAGGAAGTGGACGAAAAAAAACAGCAACATCGGCAGAAATGGTTCGAAAAGTGAAGAAGCGAATTGAACGAAATCCGCGTCGCAGTGGCCGAAAAATGGCTCGTGAGCTGAACATATCGCAATATGCCATTCGGCAAATATTGAAAAATGAGCTTGGACTAAAGCCATTGAAGTTCCAAAAAGTGCAAGATCTTACTGATGCGCAAAAAAAAGTTAGACTCGAAAAAGCTAAAGAGTTGCTTCGCTTGGCCGAAAGTGGTGAACTGCCGAATTTGGTTTTCTCCGATGAGAAACCATTCGTTATCCAGCAGTTTGTAAACAAACAAAATGATCGTGTTTACTTGCCAGAGAGGTCAGCTGAAAATTTGCAACTTCGGTTGGCCACCAGAACTCAAAAGCCGGCCATGGTGATGGTGTGGGCCGCCATAACAGCCGATGGTCGCTCGCCGCTCGTATTCATCGACCGTGGGGTCAAAATAAATGCGCAAATCTATCGCGAAAATATTTTGGAGGGAGTTCTGAAGCCCTGGGCACGCAAACATTTCGGCCGCAGACCTTGGACATTCCAACAGGACTCAGCACCATCGCACTCAGCACGCGCCACCCAAGAATGGTTAAGAAATGAGGTTCCTCGCTTCATTTCCACCGCACAATGGCCACCAAAATCTCCGGATGCCAATCCGTTGGACTATTGTGCCTGGGGTATTTTGGAAAGCAAGGTTGGCACTAAAAAATACCAAAGTGTCGATCATCTCAAGCAAGCGCTTCGCCGAGAATGGGACAAAATACCGCAGAGCCACTTTCGGGCAGCGTGTGATGGTTTCATTGGCCGTTTGAAGGCCATAGTTCGTGCCAAAGGTGGCCAATTCGAACAAATCTAAACCGATTCTCAAATTTGATGTTATTTCCGACATTTTTTGCTTTCATTCAATAAAATTTAAAAAAAAAATGAAAAAATTATGGCGTTTTACTTTGTTGCAGTTTTTTCATCTCACCTTGTAATGATGAAGTCATTAAAATTTAAGACTATATTTAATGTAAGCCATGTTTCGCACAAAGCAAATACATCATATTTTTGACTATGCAACAAAACTTTAAATGAATCAAATTTTGGCATGATGCTTCAACAATTCAACTACAGGACAGTGATTGAATCATTTGCGGCGGATGACAAATTATCCATCAAATGATACAAAACCTGAGAGAGCTGGCTATTGGAAGGAATGCCGTTATGATGGTCTTTAAAGGTTCAGAAATATTGAATGCTGCGAAAATCCATTGTACAATTTCCGAAAACTTCAGTAATCCTGACGGTGGCTGTGAAACGGAGACCACTGGATTATTGTCTTTTCTTGTGCTGGTTCCGGGATTGGTTTGTGAATTTGACAAACCAGGAGGCACAGTTTTTGGTTTTAAATTTGGCTTTTTAGATTTAACAGGGGGATCTTTTTTTGAAAGAGTAGTTTTAGGTGTCTTTTTTGATATTTTGTGGTTTGGTTATCTCCTCTTAACAGACCCTTGAGGAGTGACAAACGAGGTATCTTCACTATTTCCGTCAGAGTCAGATTACTCTTGCTCCGCAAGATTTGAAAAACCGTTTTCGGTTTCCAAAGGGGAGACATGTATGACCGTTTTAAGCATTTCTGCGTATGTGCTTAGACCGTGCTTTTAAAGAAAGCGTAATTTTGTCTTTACGCAACTTAAATGCAGCGCATACTGAATGATCATCATGAGGACTCTCCCCACAATAAATACATTTTTCAACATTTTTATCGCAAAGATTATCCTTATGAGGCCCTTGACATTTGATATATTTGGACTTATTACTACAGTAAGTAGCTGTATGCCCGAATTTTTTACAGTTCGTGCAATTCATAACATGCGGTACGAAAAACCGAACAGGAAGACGAATTTTATCGATATAGACATGGCTAGGCAACGCAAATCCGACAAATGTTACTCGAAACGAATCTGAGGGCCGATAAGACTTAATTCCATCAACAACAGATGCTGAATACAATTGCTTGCACTCGAGTATCCTAACTCCCTCAAGCATGGAGTTTTTAAAACGACCAACTCCATTTTTAAGTGAATCATCGGCTGTCAGACTTGCTTCAGTCACAACACCGTCAATTTCCACCTCCTTCGATGGAATGTAAACTCGATATTCAATAGCAAATAATTTACAGATTACAATATCGTTTGCCTGTTTCAAATCGTTGACAACAACTCGAATTTTATCTCTATTAACTCTACATATTTCTTTAACTTCAGAGAAATGTGATGTCAAATCCTTTGTAATTTGCATCAAATTTAAAATCTTTTCTTTTTTCGAAGATAGACTATCCATGGCCCAGTGGTACTCTGTGGATAATGTTTAGCCCTCGGAGTATTTAAGCTCTTACTAGTATCCGGAATCGGACTCGGATGATCTTCCATGATATCATCCATTACATTAGCTGTTTTTTTTTTGTAAATTAATAATACCAAAATGAAAACTTATGTTTAGTAAAATTTCAGATATAAGAGATATAAAAAATAAATTAAATTGAATCTACCTTGTAGCTGATGTCTCTGTTCCTTTATCGTAAAGAACGACGTGAAGCTCATCCAACGATTTCCAATTGGCAGTCTTCTGCTGTTTCCAATTGGCAGTCTTCTGTCGTTTTCTGCTATCTCAGTTGCTCTGCCGTCGTTGTAAACACCACTGAACTTGGTGTGCTGCCTGTACCTGACCCCAGGTACAGTGCTTCGGCTCTTGGTGGCGATCAAATGTGATGCTTGCAGTGTACCACCTCGCGATATATGTCGTCAGCACTGGGTTGCTTTAGCACTCCTGTGCCTTTGCACCCCTTCGTCTTCGCACCTTTATGCGATGGCACCTCTGTGACTTGTCACTTCTTTGTTTTTGATTTCATTTGTCACGAAATATAAAAATCCTTTTCCTTCATCCAATTTATATGTTTTCCAGCTTCACAAGCAATAGCGACGACAAGAGACATTACATGCCAAGCGTATCACCGAGTTTCAGTAAAAGCTAAAAGCTTTATTTGTTGTTTACTGACAAGTTCGACATAATATTGCTCCAAACTTCGGCAAAAATGCGTGTCAATAAGTACAGGTGCTGTTAGAAATAATAGCAGCGTCCATGTCAGTCGGTGTTGAGCAGTCATTCGCACCGCACGCGTATAGCTCTTGGCTCCTGGAAATTTTTTCTGGCTACCAGAGTTTCATTGATTCAAGGCTTCAGTCTTTTTCAAGGCTACCTGAATCACTAACAGTCTTTTTAAAGACTAACAATTAGTCAGCTTTTCTCAAGGTTATACAAAGAGTGATATTCTAATATAATCAGTCTTTTTCAGAATAAGAAATTAATCAGCCTTCTTTAAGGCTAGCTATTCAAAGTACTATTCTCGAACTAATCAGTCTTTATTAAGACTACAACAAAATCAGTCTTTATCAAGACTTTTTCTAACTAGGAGTCTAATCGAAGACTAATTTAGGCTAGTTAATTTAATTTCAAATTTCATTCACTTCAAAAATGCCTGCGTCCAACCGGAAAGGCAACAAGCCTAAGACTAAAAATATTTCAATACGTAATAAATCACAATCCGTTATGTCACATTTTTCTAATAACATTCACGATCTCATAGAATCTGAATGTAAAAATAAAGAACAACGGATGGATTTCCCTTCCGTTGATTCTATGCCGTCTAACAATATTTACGAGATTCTTTCTGAATCCGATTGTAGCGACATAGAAGAAAATTCTTCAAAAATTCCCAAAATGGACGCTTGTCGTTCTGGAAAGAAACAACAATCTAAGCCACCAGTGACGGTGATGATTTCCGACTTCAAAGCATTCCATACTGAGATTTCTACTTTTCTCCCGTAAGTAAAAGTCTCATTTCAAATCGGACGAAGAGGAGAATGTGGATTGGAAGATTACGAACGTCTTATTCGATATTTGTCCAAGAAACTTCAAAAATTTTATTCATATGATATAAAATCAGACAGACCCTTCAAGGCTGTCTTGAAGGGTTATCAAATAATCAAATCAATGAAATTAAAAATGAACTAAAAGAATTGCTTGGTTTTGCCCCTTCCCAAGTGATACGTATAAAAAAAAGGGCGAATGGTACATCTAAACCACGCTCTGGAATTTCCCATGAACTTTACCTAATACACTTCAATCGAAGTGACGTAAACAATTTCAAAACTTTAGAAAAAGTACGTTTCATTTCCCACATTAAAATTCATTGAGAACATTATAAACGGCATAATCGTATTGCAAACTTAACGTAATGTCGTCGTGGCCAAGGCTTCGGCCTTGGAACCAAAAATTGTCACATGGATATACGGTGCTTGAATTGTGGTAAATCGCATTCGAAAGACGTTTATCCAATGAATGAAACCACTGATAAATTTTCATGTTCAAATTGCGATGGAAATCATAAATCCAATTATTTGAAATGTTCTGTCAGGGAAAAAAATTAACCGCCGTTCGCTTAGAGTCAAAGTCAAATCAACGACCTTGAATTTACCAAACATACCTGAAAATCAACAAACCGTTACAAATTCAACGCCTAATTCTTCTAAGGCACCTATTTCTTCGAATTTAGAACAAAAAACAGGTACGCCTTCCAATTCGTCTTCTAACGAAAACAATTTATTGACAGGTAGATCGACCTCGTCATCATCTTCTTCTAATGTCAGTTACGCTAGTGTAACAGGTAGAAATCTACCACTTCATTCTTCTAATGTAAATAATCAAAACACAGGAACGCCTTGCAGTTCATCTTCTAACGAAAACAATTTATTAATAGGTAGATCGGCCAAATCATCCTCTTCTAATGGCAGTTCTAATGGCAGTCTGCCTACCAATATTCGTTCAATGCCATTCGCTTCGTTAAATAAAGTCGATTTAGGCGATATAACTGAAAATAAAATGATCTACCTACAAGATCAACTTTTTCAAATGATCATTCGAATGAATTCGACTTCATCACGTTTCGAAGCATTTCAAATTGGATGGCAATTTGCAAATAATATTATAATGAATTTAGAATTTAACAGTGATGTTAAATAATTATTTGAATATCTTAAATTGGAATGCTCGTTCTTCAAAATCGAGTGAAGATGAATTTTATAATTTTCTCAAAGTTCACAAAATTCATATTGCCATTGTGAGAGAAACTTTTTTTAAACCAAATGTCAAATTGAAAAGTAATCCATATTATGTGGTTCATCGATTTGACAGGTTTACTGGAATGGGTGGTGGAGTTGCCATTTTTGTCCAACCGCAAATTAAACATCGAATTTTACCTTCTTTCAATACTAAAGTTATTGAAAGCTTGGGAATCGAAGTTGAAACCATTCATGGAATTTATTTCATCGCTGGAGCATGTTTGCCATTCCAATGCACCGACGAACAATTAAATTTCTTTAAAGGCGATTTGCAAAAACTCACAAGATATCGACCGAAATTTTTCGTAATAGGGGACTTAAATGCTAAGCATGTCCAGTGGAATTGTATGCAAAATAACAGTAATGGTAAAATACTGCATAATCATCTCTCAGCTGGTTACTTCATAGTTCTTCATCCCAGTAATCCGACTTGTTTCTCTTCCGTGAAAAACCCGTCTACAATTGATCTGGTTCTAACGGATCAAAGTCAAATTTGTAGTGAACCGATTACACATGCTGACTTTGACTAAGATCATCTTCCTGTAACATTCAGACTTTCCAACGAAGCTTTAATTAATCCAATTAGTTATATATTTAACTATCATAGAGCTAATTAATTGAATTACAGATCTCACATTAAAAATCATGTGAATCATGAAACTATTTAAGAAAATTCTGCGGACATCGACACAGCAATTCAAATGAATCATTACATTATCGAAGCTTGAAATATTTCAGTTCCCAAAGCTCAAACTAAATTAAATTCTCTTATCATCGATGACAATCTTCAACTGCTCATTCGGTTGAAAAATGTTCGTCGACGACAATATCAACGTTCTCGTGATCCTACTATGAAAAACAAAGTTAAGGATTTACAAAACGAAATTAACCATAGATTTACTCTTTTGCGAAATGAAAATTTCGCTAAAGAAGTTGAACAAATTAAACCATATTCTAAACCTTTCTGGAAACTTTCTAAGGTTCTTAAGAAACCTCAGAAACCGATACCTGCTCTTAAGGAAGAAAATCAAATGCTTCTTACAGATGGCGAAAAAGCTCAAAAACTTGCTCGGCAGTTCGAGAGTGTCCACAATTTTAATTTGAACGTTGTGAGTCCTATTGAAAATGAAATCTCACTGAAATATGATCATATTTCAACTCAAGTGTTATTACAAGATGGCATTATTGAGACGAATTTTGATGAAATTAAGTCAATTATTAGGAAACTTAAAAACATGAAGGCTCCTGGTAATGATGGAATTTTTAATATTCTTATTAAAAATCTTCCCGATGTTGCCTTGAGACTCCTGGTTAAAATTTTCAACAAGTGTTTTTCATTAGATTACTTCCCAAAAAGATGGAAAAACGCTAAAGTAATTCCTATCCTCAAACCTGATAAAAACCCAGCAGAAACATCAAGTTATCGACCAATTAGCTTACTTTCTTCTATCAGTAAACTTTTTGGAAGAATTATCTTGTTGAGAATGATGTCTCATATAAATAAGAATTCAATTTTTTTACCAGAGCATTCATAAATCAAACAGTCTCTTAGTTAAACTGTAAAAAAGAAATTTAATCAAAAATTATTAGCTAGAAAATTACGGTAAATTAAAGATGAAAAGTAACATTACTACATCACTTGACATGTAACATCATATAGAAATGTAACCAAAGAGAAACAATAAATATTTAATGTACTAAATAAATAAATAGTACAACTATTATTTAATGTAAAAAAAATAAAAAAATTTACCAGAGCAGTTTGGATTTCGTCATGAACATTCAACTACTCATCAACTTGTCAGAATAACGAACATGATAAAAGCAAATAAATCTTCTGGGTTATCCACTGGAGTTGCTTTTCTAGACATAGAAATAGCATTCGACAGTGTTTGGCACAAAGGTTCAATAGCAAAAATGTCTGATTTCCAGTTTCCAATTTATTTGATCAAAATGATTCAAAATTATTTAATTGATCGTACTCTTCAGGTTAGCTATCAGAATTGTAAATCTGAATTGCTACCCGTACGAGCAGGTGTTCCGCAGGGTTCAAGCGTAGCTCCAACCTTGTATAATATTTTCACTTCTGATCTTCCAAATCTACCTGTTGGTTTTCAGAAATCGCTATTATGTGACGATACAAGTCTGTTAGCCACAGGTAGAAATCTAAGAGTGATCTGCAGTCGCCTACAAAGAAGTTTAAATATTTTCAGTGATTATCTGTCAAAACGGAAAATTAAACCACATGCAGCAAAAACGCAATTAATTATCTTTCCTCTTAAGCCAAGAGCTTCTTTTCTTAAACCAAACAATAATCACATTCTCAAATTGAATGGCTTAGAATTGACATAGTCTGATCAAGCTAAATACTTAGGTTTAACGTATGACAAAAAACTCACTTTCAAGGATCACATTGAAGGAATCCAGGCAAAGAGTTTCGTTCGAGACGTCAGTTTAGATGTTACACTTCTTGTGTAATAAAAAAGTGTCTTGCAAATAGCATTAACTTTACGTCTGCTCAGCGGATTATGTTGATCCGGGGGTTTGCGTCAGCAGTTCAACATAATCTGCTGACGCACTGATGAGTCGAAGACGAAACGTAAACTTAAGTAAAGTGAAATAAATATATTAAATGTTTATATCCTCTAATAAACAGAAATTCTAAGCTCTGTCTAAAAAAAGGCGGGTGAGTTATGTCAGAGACATAACTGGATGTCGTGAATACGAAAAAACTGACACGCTCCCATCACTTTTCCGAATATCAGTTAGTTGATTGATTGTATGAATTGTGCAAGCTTTCCTCTTTTTCACTAATAGAATTTGAAGCGATACACCTACATTAAAGTACAGATTAGTTACATTAAACAGCTACTATTCTACAACTATATGTTCCAAACTTGAAACAATTCCTTTTTAATTTGCTAATATAGGAAGCTAGGTACGACAAATTTGTAGTTTATTTTTATTGAAGCTATGAAGTTCGAAGATATTTGATTCTTCTCGAAATTTCAGTACGAGACAATTGCAATGGCCTGGTCTGAAATGTATCGACGATCTTCGGTATGCAAGAGTGATTCTAATAATAATAATGATAGTAATAATAATAATACAGATTAACCTGTATATATGGCAACCCTGTTTCGCATGGCATATTTTCACACGACCCCATACTAGTATAAAGATGTGTTCAACATCATCACATTCGCTTTCGCATTGCCGTTCGTAATTGAATGTGTTAGGGACGGTACAAATTTGCTTTTCTATCTGTTTTCGGAGCCATCGTTCTGACGGTGTCTCGTACGTACAGAGTAGCTGCTTTAACTTAAATGACGCTATTTCTCACATCACATCTCCTTTTATACGTGCTAGTGGTAGCACGGTAGGACGTCCCCTTTGTTAGAATTCCTTTCCTATACGCAGAACGGGAAACAGTGAAACGATATAAAAGAGAGAGTTAGCAGAGCGGCAGCCAGTAATTCTGAATGGGTCGTCGAGCTGTTAACAGCATATTGTGGAGGAACAATTAAGGGCAAGGTAAAGTCCCGCTCAAACCGTGCTGGTCTGAAGTGCCCAGTTGGCGGCAGAATCCATCGTTTGCCTCGGAAGGGGAACTACGCCGAGCGTGTCAGTGCTGGTGCATCGGTCTATCTGGCGGCAGTGATGGAGTACTTGGTTGCCGAAGTGTTGGAGTTGACCGGTAACGCTGCCCATGACAACGAAAACGAAAATCATCCCTCGCCATCTGCAGCTGGCCATCCGTTGAAAACCCCGTCCTTTTCAGGATGACCACATCACTGTGATAAAGAAATATTTAGAATTGCTTTAAGTTTAGCCAGTTCTGATACGCCTGGAAAGTAGAATGCGCAAATCAAGTGGAAACATTTGTTCTAACAATTTTTGTTTTCGGCCGCATACTAAAGTACTCGCGACAAAAATACATATTGATCTGTGGCAACTCTGTTTCGCACGGCATATTTGTAAACTAGTATAAAGATGTGTTCAAAATCATCACTTTCGCTTTCGCATTGCCGTTCGTAATTGAATGTGTTAGTGACGGTGCAAATTATTTTAACTCCCATCTTGATGAATCTTTTGGTAGGAAATATTGAGATCTGAGATGGTTCTCGTGTGTGTCTTGTTTCGGCAATGGGCCTTGCAGGACTTTTTGGCTGCCTTTTTCGGTGTCATTGTGCTGACGGTGTCTCGTGCATTCATATCGGGAAACAATGAGACGACAGGTCCTCGATGTTGCTGTCGTGTGTCTTGTTTCGGGAAGAGTTGCTCAGCAAATGGAAGGAAAAGTGAACCATTCAACTTTTATATGGATGCTCTTGTATAGATGCAGACATCTCGCGTTCTGATTGGCTGGTGCTGTCATGGGTTAAATCAAACAGGTTTTTCAATAGTGTACTATTGAAAAACTTCAATATTGTTGTAATACACGTTTAAGTTGAAGATTTTCGATTCTATTGGTAGTTAGATTATATAAATCCTTCTACAGATCACTGAGCTATGAGCTTTCAAAATACGAGAAAGGCGAACGCGCCATATGAATTTATCCTCTTTGATACTCGTTTATACCAAACATTTCAGAAAAGTTTAATTGTGAACTATTTAAGAATATGTCACACAACTGAAAGTTTTATCATAAAATTGTGATCATATTTCCGATGGCATGTAACAAGAATTATGTTGATTCGTTAGATATAACAGGAGATATTCACGATCAAAAACTTATCACTCTCTCAGAGGGTAAATTTTGAAAAGGCGCCCCATAGTAAAGTAAGTCGTATTCACGACAAAAACAAACTGTTAATTTATAAACAAATTTTCAGACCAGCCATGCTTTATGCAGTACCAATTTGGTCAAGTTGTTATTCCACCAGGAAGAAAACGCTTCAAAGGATTCAGAATAAAATTCTGAAAATGATTTTGAAGCGTCCTCCCTGGTTTAGTACAAATGAGTTACACAGGCTCACAAATATAGAATCATTAGATGTAATGTCACATAATATAAAAAGCAAACTCCGACAAAAATCTATGCAATCTTCAATTGAATTAAAAGGGTGCAAAAATTTGAAAGAAAAGTCAATTTATTTGCACTTTTATATAAAAAGTACTCTATTGTTCATGGAACTTACTGTTGAAAAATCTTCCATGGGGGAGTGGGTTGAAACCATATTAAAATTTCTATAAGTTCTTTGCATGCTTTATATTTAATTTATTCAGAAACAAAATTTCGTTAGCAATCAATGAAGTAAAGATACCTTGTCAGGAAATAAAACATTAAAATAATCTCTCTGCTTCATCGTAACAATTTTCATTACCAGAAATTCATGAAGTATGAGTAACGAGGATGCTATTACAACGAGTAATTTATAGATTTGAATGTCAAGCATTGAACTATAATTATCTAACAAACGTGTTTTAATTTACTTGTTAAACTTTTCCGTTTTTAGTTTAACTTATTTCAGACAAATGAAAGTTCAAATGTGATAAAACCCGTTAAAAGCACAAAATCTAATAACGTTTTCGCTTGATGCCAAACCAAACCCAGTTTCCACTCTAACTGCTGTCAAACCGTTGGTTTGCTGCAAGTTTCGAACCTAGTTTTGAAGTTGTTGTACTGAAAATGGAGTCAGTTTCGAACCTGGTTTTTATATCAGATTTGCTCGAGCCCCCGTTGCTAACTGCGAAACTAACACATTTTTGTTAAAAGTGTTTGCTTGGTGGAACTATCCTGTCTGTTTCAGTTATCTCAAGCGAATACGACATAAGATTTTATACATTTAATCACCTGGCCAACCCTTCCTATCACATTTGAACTTTGAATACCCATTTTTTCGATTTGTTTTACCATACTCAAAACATGAAGATCGTCCAGAACAGAGATGGCATTTCACCAGAGTGATACACACTGGCGTCAGATTCTTGTCCACACCGAGGATGGAAAAAACGAAGCATCGCACAAAGAGGAAAGCGCACTTCGTCTCAGTGTCGAATAGACAGCATTTGAGTGTGTGCTTGTGGTTAAAGCAGCTGGCGCGAGTGAAACACATTCTTTTCGCATGAATCGCCCTCACGCGCTCTCGTCTAAATACACCCAAGTGACCACTGGCGCGTGATGGTGAGCGAACACTTCTGTGAACTTCAATTAATAGAGAGTAGATCTGGCCGTGCTATGAAAAATTTGCAATGAAAACCGAAAATTTAACGATAAATTGTTTTATTTTGCTGATTTTGCGTGCCCACGCTTCTTCTACGCAAACCATACACCAGAGTGCTCATCGGTGTGTACACCTCTGTGAAAGTATCTGCATCCACCTCAGAATTTATTAGCTAATGCTCTAGCACTTAGGTGCGATTCAGTGGAGGAGGTAAAAGAAAATAAACAAACGCACTCATGATGCGTGCACACTTTATACAACAGTGGTGTATATATGTGAAAGAGAAGAGCTCTTGTTGAAGTTGTCAGTGCGAGGGGAGAAATTTTGCTTGCTCTTCGTCACACAGAGGAGATAGACATCTCACTCCAGAATACAAGAGAATACTTTTTTTCTGAAACTATTCGAATTTCGTACACTTGTAACTTGAAGTAACGATCGTATATTGATATTCAGTTTCAAGTTTCCTATACTTTTTATCTTTTTGACTAAAGACTGTCCCAGAAAGTATGGACGCACTTTGATTTCGCTGTAAATAATTCACAAGTGTTATATATTCAAATTTTATTCGATATACTGATAATATTAGACTAAAACAACAGAATATTATTCTCAACATTTGCTACTTAGCCATTGTAGACTAGCTGGCGCACCTTCTTGCGAACGTTCCTCATTGAATTCCGTACAGACTTCTTGGCGACAAGTTTTGACACTTTTTTCCAATCTTTTTGGAACTGTTGAATGGTTTCGGCTGCCGAGACATGTTTCCTAAGATGTGCCTTCGTTAATGCCCAAAATTCCTCAATTGGTCGAAGATTCATGTCTTTTGGGACGAAAGTGACATTTTTGGTAGTATACCATTCTACCGTTGTTTTCGAGTAGTGGCAAGAAGCAAGATTTGGCCAGAAGACAACAGGATCCTTGTGGCTTCGAATCATGGGTAGAAGTCGTTTTTGTAAACATTCCTTGATGTATATTTCGCTGATCATTGAAGCAGTGGTGATGAAAAGTTTCGAAATCTTACCGCAGCTACAAATTGCTTGCCAGACCATAGCTTTCTTACCATTTTTTTCTATTTCAATCGATGTCTCGGACTGGTTTAACACTTGCCCTTCTCGCACCGTACAATATTGTGGTCCCGGCAAGGATTTGTAATCGAGTTTCACGTAAGTTTCGTCGTCCATGATTATGCAGTTCAAATTTCCAGCAAGAATCGATGCTTCTTGTTTCGGACTACGTTTTGGTTGTTTCTGCTTCTTACAGGTTTGAAGATTCAAACGTTTTTTAGCACGAAGAACATTTGACTTCGAAGTGCCCACTTTTTTGGCCACATCCCGAACTGAAACCTGCTTCTTTTGCTCGAACGCCTTCAGTATACGTTTATCCAACTGAGGGTTAGCAGGACCTTTTTTTCGACCCGTTTTCGGTTTATCTTCAAAGGTGTTATCCTCACCAAACTTCCTGATTGCATTTCGCACGGCTTTTTCACTCACTCCTTCCATTGTTGCTATCTTTCTCAGTGACAGTCCGCGTTCTGTGCACCATTTGTACACAATTTTTCGACGTTGTTCTTCTGAAAGTCCACGCATTTCGAAACAAACTAATGAAAACGAATAAACAACTGCACAAGTCCCATATCCCCTTTTTACTCTGTTCTCCGTAATATTTACTTCTCTGTATATATTTTTTTTTTCATTTTCCTCCGTAACATCATCATCATTGCCCACGGACGGCCGCTGTAGTCTATGAGATGAATATGGGCCACCCGCCTGGTATTCGTAGCCTGGGGGTGTTCCCCGCGAACCCACACGGACAGAAAAAAGCGGCTAATACCAAGATACTTACCAACGTGTTACATTCAGTACGCCGGCCGGTGCCGATTGCTAGCTGAAGGCGGGATCTGCCAAAGTCATTACATTATCTTAATATACTATCCTTGTTTTAAGTTATTTGTTAATTAAAATTAGAAAAAGCCCTTGGCATCTTAGAGCTTAAGCAGTGTGCCTTAATAAATTATATAATTGAAAAAAAAAAAAACTGCACAAGTGATTAGAGAAGAGTGTAAACAACAGGACGCAGCCATGAAAATTGACAGATTCTGAAACATTGCGAAATGGCAGCGGTTTTTGGTTTGGTGGGACAGTTTCTCGCTTTCTCACGTTTAAACTTTTGTTTACTCGACCTAACACATATTCCTGACCTTTCGGGAACAGTAATTTTGAAATAATAGACAGAACTTTGTTGGCACACTTTCGTAGTTAATGCGATAATGTTTGTTTGTTTGAATTGGTTCACATCCTCACGTTAACCGGCTGCTCAGCCACCCATGAAAGTTGACCATTAATGTCAACTTCCCTTTCTGAGCAGCCTTGATAGCCGTGTAGTGTGGATAACGGTTTCCCAATTGGCTAAGAATAACGCTACTGTCCACCTGTACCGCTGGTATAAGTTCACCAAACAGGTAAGCCGTGTGGCATCCGGTGAAATTATTTTCTACCAAGAATTGATCCACTGGTTTTCTGTTCCATGTCGTGAAAGGCCTCAAAAATAGGAACTCCCAAGTCAAGGTGTATTTCCATGCCGATGACTGAATGGCTGCAAAAGGTTAAACAATGCAGTCGTGAACGGAATATCTTGGGTTTTGCCCTTACTAAATGAATCGAAGCTCTGGCACAGTGGACGATCTCATACTTCGCAACTTGTGAGATTTGAATGCTGAAAGCACGTAAAAAATCCTTCCATGGTTCGCTATAGGCGATTATAAGCCAATATACATGGTTTCTTCTAGTTGTTGTACGATAACTGCTGGAGATGATGTGTTCATTACTTTATTTTATAACGGTTATAGTTACACAAATCAATCTCCAGCACAAACGTACAGCAACTATGAATCTATTCAGACTTCTGCAAAAAGATAAAACTTATATAGCTTTGGTTCAAGAACCATATTTCCAAAAGGGAAATTTCTACGTTGGAAAGTTGTTAAAACCAGTCTTCGTTGCCTTCAACAAGAACGGTATGACTACTCCACGTGAAATGCCTCGAGTATGCATACTTGCAAATAGTGCTCTTGATGTTTCTCTCATATCGGAGCATACAACTCGGGATATTTGTGCTGTCACAGTTGGTATGACTATTGATGGCATAGACATATGTCTATTGTTCAGCATTTTTACCGCATAACCAACCTTCGCCAAGCGATGACTTCAAAAAGGTTGTATCAAACTGCTGCAAAAGTGATTTACCGCTTGTAATCGGCAGTGACATAAATGCTCACACATTTGGGGCAGCACAGATATAAATTCGAGAGGATCTGATATGATGGAATTTGTGAGCAGTACAAACCTGCACATAGTCAATGCAGGAAACCGTCCAACTTTTGCGAGAGCTGGAAGAGAGGAGGTTTTGGACGTAACTCTCTGCTCTCATAGAATTGCGCATGAGTTGGTGAATTGGCTCGTCTCCGATGAGCTCGAACCTTCGTTGTCTGATCATGAGTACATCTTCTTTGATCATTCAAACGTTAAATTTGATATTATCACATATCGTAATCCCAAATCTACAAACTGGGACCTCTATGAAAAGGGGTTTTCGACTAGATTTTACGGGTACCAACCAACAATTTAAACCCCAATTGATTTAGAAAATGTTGTCGACGAGACAGACTCACTCATAGTTGCAGCATATGAAGAGGCTTGTCCACTTCGGATTGTGCGAGCTACTAGAGGAACTCCTTGGTGGAATGCTGAACTTGCTAGACTAAGGAAACTATGCAGAAGAGCTTGGAACCACCGACGCAGAGATGGGTCGGAAGCATTCGTGTCGGCTTCGATCGTCTGAACGAAGTGGTTGGAAAAGCCTTTGCACAAATGTCTCTAGTCTCAACGAGGCTAGCAGTTTAAATAAGTTACTTTCGAAGTCCAAGGACTTTAATGTCAGTTTCTTAAGAACTTCAGATGGTGAACACTTGTCTGAAGAAGGTGATGTACTTCACTATCTTTTTAACACTCACTTTCCAGGATGTATGGATCCATCACCGACAGCTCTTCCCGAGACTTTTTCAGGTAGTTACGATTCTTGGGCCCTTGCTCGAAGCGTTGTGACGATTGAATCGGTCAAATGGGCAATTGAGAGTTTTGCTCCGTACAAGTCTCCTGGAAAGGATGGAGTTTTCCCAGTGTTACTGCAGAAAGGGTATGAACATTTCAAAAATGTTTTGAAGAAAATACTTACTATTAGTCTTGCGACTGATATATTCCAAGAGCCTGACAGGAAATAATTGTCAAATTTATTCCCAAAGGCGGTCGCGACACTTATGAGGAAGCGAAGAGTTTCAGGCCTCCTATCAGTCTTAGCTCATTTCTTCTTAAAACAGTGAAAAGCATAGTCGATCACTTTATCAGGAATGTTAGTTTAGGCGTGCATCCGCTACATGGAATGAACAAGCCTACCAGCGTGGACAGTCCACTACAACCCTGTTACATGATGTTGTGTACAACATTGAAAAAGCTTTCTCACAAAAGCCATCTTGCTTGGGAGTTTTCCTAGATATTGAAGGTGCCTTTGATAAAGTGTCTTTCAATTCAATTCTGGAAGCAGCTCGTGGTCATGATATACCTTCAAGTATTACAATTTGGATACACTCAATGCTTAGCAATCGATCTCTTTCTTCATCGCTTCGACAAGCAGAGATTAGAAAGCGTGTGAGTGTCCTTAAGGTACTATCCTCACTTCTATGGAAGTGTCCTTAAGTGTACTATCCCCACTTCTATGGAACCTAGTCACTAATGGTTTGTTAAGGAAACTCAATACCCATGGATATCTGATTTATTGTTTTGCCGACGATTATCCTATGATGCAGGCGCGTACACAGGGGGGGGTTTTAGGGGTTCAAACCCCCCCCCCCCCCCCGAAACAAAAAATTATAACCCATGGGAAACATTGTGATATAAATTGTACATGTGTTGATTTATCACCATGTTCTAAACCCCGCCCCCCCCCCCCCCCCCCCCTCGAAAATTTTCTCTGGCTACGCGCCTGCTATGATGTATAACACTCTCTTTGATTTAATGCAGCAAGCCCTGCGATCTGTTAAGCAATGGTGTTTTCAGGTTGGATTATCTGTAAATCCGGGCAAAACATCAATGGTGCTTTTCACTTATCATAGGATAATCGCATGAGCTCGTCCGTTACAGTTCTTCGGTTCAGAAATCACTGTGGTCGATCAAGTTAAATACGTCGGGGTTATTCTTGATTCAAAACTGAATTGGTCTGCTCATATTGACTTCAGGATTGAAAGGATAGCTTTCGGCCAATGCAGACGAGCTTTCAGAAAATCATGGGGATTCAATCCCAGATACATTCATTGGATCTACACAACTATCGTTAGACGAATTTCAGCATATGGATGTCTTGTATGGTGGCAAAAAGGAGAAGTTGCGACAGTTCAGTCAAAGCTAAATCATCTCCAAAAGTTTATCCTAATGGCGATGACAGGAGCATTCACGACAACTCCTACTGCTGCTCTTAAGGCGCTTCTGTGCATTAAACCACTGCATGTGTTCCTAAAACAAGAAGCATTATCTTGTGCATGCCGTCTTAAGGTTACAGGGCCTTAGAACAGTAACCCTCTAGGGTGAAGCCAGAGTGGACGCGACACGCGACGCGATGCGTAACGCGAAAGTTTTCCAATGATAGCGAGTGTCAAAGTGATAGTCGTAACAAAACAATAAAGTTTAATTATATTCCTATTTAATGAAAAGAAAATTCTGATCAAAATGAATCGAAATCATCTTGACTGAATCCACTCTTATTTAAGCCGTCTACATGCTGTAGTGTTAATCGCCTGCAGCTCTATCCGAAGTTGTAGCTTTTTTGCAGAATGCAAATCTTTCTCACGCGACAATGTTTTTTTCTGCAGTAGTTTCAACTTTCGAAGTTCTATTTCCAGAAGTAGTACCGATTAGAAGCAAGCTTCTTAACATTTTCAATTAAAAATTTATGGAAAATGTAGAAACTTTTTCCATCGACATAACTCGAAATATTCTCAAAACTCATTTAATGCACTTTCATTGACTGTACATGCCAGTAATTTCTAGTGTTTTCAAATCTCCAACACTTGCGCATTCCGTTAAAACTGCTCCGATTAGTGCTTTGATATCAATAAAATTATCTTCTTCCGCCATTACGAAAAATAATGTAGGAAACCTTTGGTCGCTCGTTAATCGCATGAAAAACTGTGAACGTACTGCTACGTTGTTTGTCGCACCGAAAATCGCTTGTCACTACGCAACGCCTCGTGTTTACTCTGAAATACATGTTAATTTTTTGCTGTAAACAAATGAATGAAATACAGAACTTTAATGATCGCATCGCATCGCTTGTCGCTTTCTCTCTGGCTTCACCCTTAGACTGTGCTACTAGCCACACTCGCTTGTGGTCTCAAATGGTTACGTGGGATGAGTATTTACCGTTCCTAGTGACCTAACTCTCACATGCAGTTTTCCTTACAAAACATTCAATGTGAGCTATCCTCTTCGTAAGGTATGGTTGTCTGGTTATTTGGAACGACAACTTGATGAACACATAATTTGTTATACGGGCGGTTCTCTGTTGAATGGTCGTGCTGGTGCTGGTGTCTACTGCCGTTAAATGAGGCTAGATCAGTCTCATTCACTTGGTAGATACTGTACTGTGTTCCAAGCAGAAATCTACGAGATTCTGTGTGGAATACAATCGGCGCTTCAGCAGAGAATCTGTGGTAAACGAATTTATTTTTGTTCCGACAGTCAGTTCGAATGATTCACGGCTATGGATACCCGGCCATTCTGGTATTACTGGAAATGAATGGACTGATGAGTTGGCTAGAGCAGGAGCAACGAATGATTTTGTTGGTTTTGAATCAGCTTTAACACTTTCAACTAGTTGGATAAAGCACAAGATTCGTTCTTGGACTGTATCCAAACATGCCAGCTTCTGGCGCAGCTTGCAAACTTGCGCTCAGACAAAAACATGTTTACCAAATTTGAATCTGAAAATCTCAAAGAGTCTACTGCATTTTTCCAACCATAATTGCAGTATTCTGGTCAGAGCTCTGACTGGACACTGCAAACTCAATTATCACATGGCTACTATTCAACGTGCTGAGTATTATTCGTGTGATTTTTGTGAATGCGATTATGGTACTTCATATCATCTGATATGTAACTGTCCCGCATTGACGCAAGTACGTATCAGGGTTTTTGGCTCTCCATACATGGTTGAACCTGTGTATGCGAAGCTAAAATTAAAGGATATTCTATTGTTCTAACAATGCAATGTGGCTAGAAGCTATAGTTAGAAGAGTTCATCGTTCTTCCTGGAGTGAATGAATCCTTTCTAAATTAACTTTAAATAGGTCTCAGCAGATTGTTTAGCATCCCTTATGGGGTGCCGAATTTACTTCTGCTCGTACATACTGTGAATCGTTCTGCATTCTTTCGGGAATGCATAATGGTGTCGCCTTCGTAAAATCTCTGAATCTTCTCGGGGGTTCCTTTTATCCTTCCCTTTCCATCAGGAAATTGATGAGAAGCTACGGCAAGGCACAAATCTCCAAATAACTAGGGTAACGTGTCATTTGAGCCAATTAGTGCTGATTCCCGGTTCCTGACCTTTCGGAAACAGTTGAAATAATAGACAGAACTATTTGTTGGCGCACTTTCGTCTTTTATGAAATAAACTTTATTTGTTTGAATTAATTCACATCCATCACCTTGAACTTAACCGTACTTGGCAACTTTGCTGATACCGAAATTATTCAATATGTTTTATCCTAATTTCCAAAAAATCATTTTTCACAATCATATATTTTCCTTTTGCTCCCTATAATTCCAGAATTAAATTTTCTATATATTTAATCGCCTCCTTCATGCCAATCACATAATTTTTAAACATATTTCAAGCTTTTTAGCTTATATTCATAAATTATATTACCGTTATCTAGCAATTTTCAATATTTAAATTTTTGGCTATCAAATATTTATTATTTTCCAGATGGTGAAATTTTTCTTAGTACCATAATTAAATAACCTAAAATAAATAATTATTTTCCTCAATCAATTCTTAATTTCCAAGATTATTTTAAAATTTACTATACAGTTTTAAGTACTGATTATAACATGAAAATATTACACACATAAATTTGTAAATATAATTGGAACATACCATAAATTTCGTAACCTTTCAACCTTGGACAGAATAAAATTGATCAGAAATAATGTGCCTGCACTCAAAATAAGGTTGTCAAACTTTGTTACTTAACGGGTCTTAAGGACCACTATTTAATTGCCCCTAGTCCCTGGTCAGAGCCACGGGGACCGTCTGGGGTGGGCTCCAAAGGCCTCTTTTTCCTGGCGAGCTCAAGCGTGAGGTTCGGAGGCTCAAGGTCGGCTCAAAGACATGATGACATCAATTAAAAACCCAAACACGGTCTTTACTTATACACTGGTTTTATTTTAACTCTACTTACAAAATTAGGTGTTTGTGTGGGTGTAGATTGCAACTGTTCTTCGGCCGGCCTGCTGTTTCTGGGTGGTGGTTGGGAAAACTCTACAGTAGCTGGCTGTAATGCACGGTGGTATCTGGTCACTCATGGAAACGGATGATTCGACAGACATAGTTGGTCGGCTGCGGGTGGATCGTTACCAATTACCCCCGAACTTCTGTTCGTGGGGTGTTGGTCTGAGGCCTTTACTGGTCGCGGTTTTGTTTTTCTCTCGCCCTCGTGTTCCAGTTAATAAGCTACCCCAATGACTTTAGTAAGTCACTAATGGGTCCTGATTTTCAATTCCAAAAAGTTTTTATTCCTTTTTTATAACTCCTTACTTCTTCTATAATATTTGCTATCTTCAACTATTCTCTTCGACAGGTTTATTCCAAAAAATCTTGGTTCATGATTCCCAAGTAATCAATCTCTCTCTCTATATATCTTCTAACTTCTTTGACTTTCCCATAACCAGCTTTTTCCGCGAGTTTCCTGTTTACGCTGACTTCGAGTATATTGTGTAATTTGTGTATTTTGTGTGTTTATTGCGACATTTTGTATAAATTTTAATTACAGACTATTACTTAAATTACTAGAATTTAAGTGCTTAATTTTACTCACTTTACCCTATTTATGTAACACAATTATCAATAAACGGAACCTTTATCATATACAACAAATTAGACGGGATTTTAGACAATTTGTACCTATGACTTTATTTTGCTATAATTTCAAGCTTACTGTGGTGAAAAATCTTTTACACCATCTCTCTTGTGATTCTTGCTTGCTTACAACTGGTATATAGGGGACAGCACCCAAACGGTAACAACTTCAAATTTATAATTTCATTCAAAACAAAACGTTTTGTTTTCAACGCTTCTATAAGTTCTTTGGACACTTTATATTTAATTCATTCAGCAAAAATTGGATCCATAAAACAAAGATACCTTTTTCAGGAAATAAAGTCTTAACATCATCTTTATACTCCATCGTAACAATTTTCCTTGCCGGCAATTCATGAAGAATAAACAATGGGATTGTTTGTGAACATTATACTGTAAATGTCTAACAAAAGTGTTTTTGCTTACTTGTTGAACTTTTCCGTTTTTAGCTTTATTTATTTCATTATTTTAGTTTAATTTATTTCATTAATGATCTTATATTTGTATTCATTTTCATGTTTTGTATACTTTTCATCATTTTGGCTGAAATACTTGTTCTGAACATTTATTCAATTTCTCACCTTTGATATTTTATTTACTCAACATAATACATATTCCTAACCCTTCAGGAACAGTAGTTTTGAAATACTAGACAGAACTATTTGTTGGCGCACTTCTCATTGTTTATGCGATTTATGTTCTAAGAGTTGATTCGCTTCCTCACTTTTAACTTAATTATAATGGTATCTTTGAGGATACCGAAATTATTCAATATATTTTATCCTAGTTTCCAAAAAGTTTTTTTTGCACAAGCACATGTTTTCATTTTACTCACAATTAGGCATAACTCCAGAATTTTTTATATCCAAACATTAAATATTCAATACATTTCACCGCCTTCTCCACTTCAATCTGGTAATTTATAAACAAATTTCAAATCGAATTAAACTTTTCGAACTTTTGTCATCAAATAAAACAATCTTACATTCATAAATTATATCATCGTAATCTATGAATTTTCAGTATTTAAAATTTTGGCAATAAAATTTTTAATATTGCACATTTATCTTTATTATTTTTCTAAAGGTAAAATTTTCCATAGTGCCATAACGAAAAAACTTTGAACATTAAATTATTTTCCAAAATCCAGAATCAATTTTTAATTTTCAAGATTCTTTTAAAAATCTATGATACAGTCCTTACCGTCAATTTATGAAGTATAAATAATGAGGTTGTTTGTGAATTTGAATGTCAAACATTAAACTATAATTATCTAACGAAAGTGGTTTTCCTTGCATTTTGAACTTTTGAGTTTAATTTGTTTCAAATAAACAAAAATTCAAATGTGATAAAACCCGTTAAAAGCACAAAATCCAAGATTTTATGCTTTTAATCGCCCGCCCAACCCTTTCTATCACATTTGAACTGTGAATACCCATTCTTTCGAATTTCTTTTAGCCAACTCAAAATTTGAAGATCGCCCAGAATACAACGTATACTTTTTATATGAAACTGTATTCGATCTTATATCTGTTTTAATTCTCATTGAACTTTTTTTTACTTAACCTAATACATGTTCCGACTTTTCGGGAACCGTAGTTTTGAAATATTATAACTGATTGTTGGCCCACTTTTCATCGTTTATGCGATAATGTTTGTTCTAAGAATTGATTCGCTTCCTTACTTTGAACTTAATCGTACTTGATTTTTGGTGGTACTGAACTTATTCAGTATAGTTATTCTAACCTTACAAAAATTAATTTTTTATATTTATATATTTTTAATTTACTCGCAATTTAGTACAATTCCAGATTTTTTTCTACTTGGAGTATTGAAACATTCAGTTTTCAATATATTTTACTACCTACTCCATATCAATCTGTTAATTTTGAAACAAATATCAATTCGAATTAAATATTTTAACCTTTTGTGTACAAATACAACAATTCGATAAATTAATCTGTTTTTAGCTCATATTTAAAAATTTTTATAACCGAAATCTAGTATCATTCAATATTATTATGTTATTTCTATTATTCTTTCGGATGAGAAATTTCTTCATGGAACCATTGCACACTTTTAATTTAATTTATTAAAAAGCAAAATTTGGGTTATTGCGGCGAATTACCATAAACAGTTAAAGTCACTAATAAAATGAAACAAACAAACATAATAAGATTATTTGTGAATTTGAATATCGAACTTTAAACTATACATATCTAACAAAAGTATTTATGCTTACTTGTTGAACTTGTCCGTTTTTAGTTTAATGTAACAAAACCCGTTAAAAGCACAAAATCTAAGACTTTATGCTCTCAATCACCCGCCCAATCCTTTCTATCACATTTGAACTCTGAATACCCGTTATTTTTGTCGTGAATACGACTTACTTTACTATGGGGCGCCTTTTCAAAATTTACCCTCTGAGAGAGTGATAAGTTTTTGATCGTGAATATCTCCTGTTGTATCTAATGCATCAACATAATTCTTGCTACATGCCATCGGAAATATAATCACAATTTTATGATAAAATTTTCAGTTGTGTGACATATTCTCAAATAGTTCAAAATTAAACTTTTCTGAATTGTTTGGTATAAACGAGTATCAAAGAGGATAATTCATAAGGCGCGTTTGCCTTTCTCGTATTTTGAAAGCTCATAGCTCAGTGATCTGTAGAAGGATTTATATAATCTAACTACCAATAGAATCGAAAACTTTCAACTTGAACGTGAATTGCAACAACATTGAACTTTTTCAATAGTACTTTATTGAAAAACCTGTTTGATTTGACGCATGACAGCACCAGCCAATCAGAACGCGAGATGTCTGCCTCTATACAAGAGCATCCATATAAAAGTTGAGTGGTTCATTTTTCCTACCATTTGCTGAGCAACTGTTCCCGAAACAAGACACACGAGAGCAACATCGAGGACCTGTCGTCAGTTTGAGGTAAACAGATTTGTAGCTTGTGTTACGTATTCGATTTTTAACCAGTGATTTTTTTTGTATTTTATGCCCGTTTCAACATTTTCATCGTTATTATTATAATCACCGTTTCTTACATCACCCGGTATAATTGGAGTACACCCGCTTCGTGTGACCGAATAAGCGATCCAGACAATTTTTAATTCCAAGCATCCACCCGTAACCAAACAATGGATTCCATCTCAGTTTGTTGTGCCTGCGCTTGCGAGCTAAAGAAAGCAAAAGAAATAGTTTGCAGCGGATTTTGCCGATCATCCTTCCATCTAAAGTGCGTGAAGCAATCAAGTGCGACTCGTGATTTAATTGCTGAATGCTCGAATATATTCTGGATGTGCAATGCGTGCACAAAAATAATGGCAAATGCCACTTTCCGTCAGACCATCTCATCCACGAACAATGCCATAACCGTTATAAGCGAGGAATACAACAAAGCGCTACTAGAACTGAGACAAGAAATGGAGCTAAACAGCGAAAAAATAAATAAAATTTTACAGCATATTCCAGCCGCATTTCAGAAGTCCAGTAGAGAAGATGGAACTTCAAAAAACTCTCGTAAGTGCCCCCGAACAGATGATGACGTCGATCAGACTACTTTTGATGTAACAGAAGGAACAAAAGACGTGGATGCAAATATTGTGATACCATTGGCAACACGTAAGTCCACCGAAAATATGTTTTGGCTATATTTGTCCGGCTTTAATCCTAAAGCCACCGATGAGAACATACGCGAGTTGGTACAGCGTAACCTGAATACCGACGCGACTGTCGAAGTGCACAAGCTAGTTCCAAAAGGTAGAAATCTTGATGAGCTATCCTTTGTATCTTTCAAGGTCGGAGTTGGGTTGCAGTTCAAATCTCTATCTCTATTGCAATCTACATGGCAAAAGGGAATCATTTTCCGGGAATTCAAATTTTAGCCACGAACAAGCTTTCAATTTCAACCTGACCTGTAATAATCATCCGACGACAAATTTTATGTGTGCTACGTCACCCTATAATATGTCGCACACTGCTTATTCTAATTCAACTCTACATTCCCAATCGATATCCAACAGCATTGTTTCAAACAGCGTATATAACCATATGAACCGATTACTAACAATTTACTATCAAAACGTCCGGGGTTTACGCACCAAAACGAATGCACTTTTCTCGTCTCTTTCTGCTTCTGATTACGACGTGATTGTACTCACAGAAACTTGGCTTAATGGTAATATACTTGATACAGAGCTTACCGACCAGTACATTGTTTATCGATGTGATCGTAATAATTTGACTAGCCAGTATCTGCGTGGTGGCGGCGTTTTGATTGGAATAAAAAAGGGCATTGAGAGTAGCACAGTGTACGTTCATGGAGCTGACCGTCTTGAGCAGATAGCAGTCCGTGCCACATGCGAGAGCACTGGTTTTGTCATTTGTGCTATTTATTTACCGCCGAATACTGATCTTTCTCTATATGAGCAACATGCCTTTTATGTGAATGAGCTTTACAATAAATTTGGAGACCGTGATAGGGTTGTAGTCTTAGGCGACTATAATTTATCGTTGTTACGCTGGAGCTTGGATGAGGAAGTTGGGTGTCTACTGCCGAACAACGCGTCTTCAGAGCATGAACATTTATTAGTGGAAACTATGATTGCTTCCGGTTTACAACAAATTAACTTTTTAACGAACCTGCATGGAAAACTGCTAGACTTAGCATTTGTTAGTTGCGCCAATGATTGCGAAATTCTAGCACCACCATCGCCACTAATGAAACTAGATCACCACAATTTTTCTTTCATTTTAAAAATTGAAGTTCCTCAATGCGTGCACATGATTGACGATGCAGAAATTTTCTACGATTTCAATCGGTGTAATTTTCGTGAGTTAAGTGCTGAAATTACACGAATTAACTGGGTGGAGATACTGGCGCATGGCACTTTGGATGAAACAATAGAGAAGTTCTATTATGAATTAGATACAATTTTTCGATATCTCGTGCCTAGAAGAAAACGCAGATATCAATCTAATAACAAACAACCTTGGTGGAATGGAGAGCTGCGTAACCTCAGGAATCGTCTAAGGAAAGCTCGCAAACGATTTTTCCGGACAAAAAATCTAGATGACAAATTGCTCGTTCGTGATTTGGAACACCAGTTTGAATTATTGAACGCATCGTGTTTTCGGCTGTACGTCTCACGGATGGAGATCAATTTGAAGGCTGTCCCGAAACAATTTTGGTCTCATCTGCGAAATAAAACTTCTTCCCGTGGAATTCCTGTCAGTGTCCACTATCGTCACCAATCTTCGTCGACAGTTTCGGATTCAGCCAACCTATTCTCGTCATTCTTTCAAAGCGTGCTAAGTAATAACTCACCGCCTTTGTCAGAATCGTACCTGAGTAGTTTGCCGACGTATTCTTTGAGTATACCTGCTTTTGCTTTTACTGAACGCGAGGTGTACAACAATCAACGCATGGTGTTGGATGTTCTTTACCCATCAGTAAAGCACATTATCTTCACTGATCAGCATGGGTTTGTCAAAAAGCGGTCTACTACCACCAATTTAATGAGCTACGTTTCTTTATTGATAGACAAACTTGAAAAACGACAACAAATCGATGCGGTGTATTTTGATTTTTCAAAAGCATTCGACCGTGTTCCTCATCAGTTCGCTGTGGAAAAATTGAGGCGTAGTGGATTCCCTGTTTGGTTAACCAATTGGATTCTATCATATCTCACGGATCGTAATGCTTCCGTACGAATCGGATCTGCACTCTCGGATTCATTTCACGTTACTTCGGGTGTACCGCAAGGGAGCCATCTCGGACCACTTCTTTTCGTGTTATTCGTGAACGATCTTTACAGTGAATTGTCGTCATTTAAAGTAACGTATGCTGACGACCTCAAAATTTATCGTATCATTGCAAGCCTTGTGGATTGCTGTGCTCTACAAATGGATATTGACCGAATCCTTGATTTGGTGTGACAGAAACGGTATGACAGTAAACGTTAAGAAATGTAATGTGATCACTTTCTCACGGGCACAGTCTCCAATTATTTTCGAATACTCCATGATGATGGCTTCAGTTGAACGAGTTTCGTCTATTAAAGACTTGGGCATTATTCTCGATTGCAAGCTCCGTTTCATCGAGCAGTTTTCATTCGTTACTGCGAAGGCCTATGCAGTTTTGGGACTAATCAAACGAAACACTCAAAACTTCAACGACGTGTACTGCCTCAAAACAGTTTACATCGCACTAGTACGCAGTATTCTGGAGTATGGAGTTACAATTTGGGCTCCGTATCACGGTGTTCACATCGATCGGATCGAAAGGGTGCAGAAGTGCTTCGTCCGATTCGCACTCCGAAGACTACCTTGGATAAATCGTCCTCAACTACCTCGTTACGAGAATCTCTGTGCTCTCATCAACCTACCTACTTTACAAAACAGACGTATACTCCTTCAACAACTCTTCGTGTTCGACCTACTAAATGACAACATTGATTGCCCCATACTACTGGAAAGAATTAATTTTAACGTTCCGGGAAGATCATTGCGAAGAACGGATTTTCTTCGTCGCTCACTTCATCGCACACAGTATGGCCAAAACAACCCAATGGATGTCTGTTGTCATCGTTTCAATACCGTGTATCATTTATTTGATTTTAATATGAGCAAAGACACATTCAAATCGAAAATAATATTTTTAAGTTAACATAAGTGTATAGCAATAAAGTAAAAGTCTGTGCGATAGGTCACCTCTAGTCGAAGACAATAAAGAAATAAAAGTCTCACTGTTTCCCGATCTGAATGCACGAGACACCGTCAGCATAATGACACCGAAAATCGGTAGAAAGGCAGCCAAAAAGTCCGAAAGTGCGCCGTCACTAACACGGGGTTTTCAACTCCTCGTCGTTACGGATGGCCAGCTACAGATGGCGAGGATGATTACCGTTTTCTTGATGTCACGGGCAGCGTTACCGGCCAATTCCAACATTTCGGCAGCCAAGTACTCCATCACTGCCGCCAGATAGACCGGTGCACCGGCACCGACACGCTCTGCGTAGTTTTCCTTCCGGAGCAGACGATGGATTTTGCCAACTGGGAACTGCAGACCAGCACGGTTCGAGCGGGACATTGCCTTGCCCTTAACTGTTCCTCCTGTGTGCGTGTTTCTGCGTAAAAATTCTACAAGATGCTGTTAACAGCTAGACAGCCAATTCAGTATTACTGGCTGCCGCTCTACTAACTCTCTCTTTTATATCGTCTCACTGTTTCCCGTTCTGCGATATTTTAACAAAGGGGACGTCCGTCCACCGCTGCCACTAGCAGGTATAAAATGAAATGTGATGTAAGAAATAGCGTATTCGTCATCTAACACTCGATGTGGATAGACGAATAACCTACTACGACTAATTTCGATTTTGTTTTATCTTTTATTCGCAGTTTCTACCTACCCAAGCTATGGGTAAAACGCGCCATAGATCCGAGAAGGATCCAAAGGATGCTAAGCGTCTGAAGCCAAGTGATGAACAGGTAAACGACCGTTTGCTGAGTAACAACCAATACGCTGATCTGCCAGTTGATGTCGAAGAGGAACTGCAGAAGAAGGAAAAAATGTCGCCTTTCTACCTGAAGGGCTTCCCACCAACTCTACGCTCGGATTTCAACACACTGATCAGCAAAGGACTACAGGCAACAATCCGTTTATGTACTGAAGGCTACAAAATAACTGTTCCGGCTTCGAACCACTACAAAGGAGTGGAATGTTATCTGAAGCAGACAAAAGCGGAATACTTCACACACGATATTGCCGCCAACAAACCTATGAAGGTTGTACTTCGAGGACTACCCGACATGATGGAAGCCGAACTAAAGCAGGCACTGTCGGAGGCTGGACTAAAGCCTATGATGGTGTTTAAAATTAAACGACATAATACGGACAAAAAGTTTAGAGATCAACTGTACCTGATTCATCTGGAGAAGGGCTCCATCACCATGAGTCAACTGAAAACGATTAAATCGTTATTTCACATAATCACCGAATGGCAAAAGTATAAACCGGTACATCGGGATGTCACACAGTGCACGAACTGTTTGAACTACGGCCATGGAGCGAGGAATTGCCACATGAAAAGTCGGTGCGGGAAATGTGCCGAACCACACAATACCAACGATTGCCTACTAGATGACATCGCTGTAAAATGTGTGAACTGTGATGGCGACCATCCATCTACTAGCAAATCGTGTCCCAAACGTACTGAGTTCACAAAAATTCGACAACAGGCGTCCCGCAAACAATCAATGCGCAAGAATGTTCCACAGAAGGATGAAGTTAATTTCCCACGGCTCCCACCGAAGAGGGATATTCCGAATTTGCCGCCACTTCCTCGCAGCAATCCAAAAGATTCAGCCGCTGGATCACAAAAAGAATCTTCCTCGAAAATCCCTCCTGGATGGGGCAATAATCAACCACAAGCAAAGGATGGCTCTGATGATTTATTCTCTGCTGAACAACTGATCGTCATTTTTGAAACAATGACAACAAAACTACGAAACTGCAGAACGCGGTTAGATCAAATCAACGCCTTAGGCAAATTCATCATCGAATATGCAATATAATGAGTTGGTTATAGTAAATTGGAAAGCTTGCTCACTCAGGAGCAAAACTGCTGAATTGTCTGACTTTCTTCAAGAGAAGAATGCCGATATTGCTATTTTAACTGAAACTCATCCTAAACCTGAAATTTCTATTTTTATTTCCAATTACAGGATTCACAGGCTCGACAGGACAACTACCAGAGGAGGGGGGGTTGGCATTGCCGTTAAACGATCCATTCAGCACAGGCTTCTGTCAGCCTTTAAATTGCAACTTATAGAAGCCATTGGAGTTGAGATTACAACGACGATGGGACCCATCATCATCATTGCAGCGTACTGCCCAAACAAACAAATCTTCGAGATGAGACGTGTGCATCATTGAAGCGAGATCTAGCTATGCTCACTCGACGACAGAACAAATTCATCATTGCTGGGGACCTGAACGCACGTCATGAGCTGTGGGGAAACAAAAGACAGAATCGAAACGGATTCGTACTTGCCGAAGATTACGAAACTGGACAATACAACATCCTCGCTCCGGATCAACCAACGCGACTTTCCAGATCGGGAGTTCATTCCATTTTGGATATATTCATCAGCAACATCGCCATAGACAGCTCTCCGGTTGTCTTCAACGAGCTCTCTTCTGACCACTTTCCAGTAATATTGACGTTGGGATCTTCACCAGAAACAGTGCCTATTCAACCTCGGAGGAACTATTATCGCACCGATTGGGTCCAATTTCATAAAATCGCCGACCAACTTATTAATATCGATTTGCCACTAGACTCCCCGATGGAAATCGATGCGGCCCTATCTTCCTTCCAGCATTCAATCACAGTTGCTTGTGATAGGACGGTTCCAGTACAACATATGCCGAGTTCCTCTCTTCAAATTGACAGTGTCACCAAGAAACTCATCCGACTTCGAAATATCTACCGGAGGCAGTATCAACGAACGGGCATCCTAGACAGGAAGACTACTTATAACAACTTAACTAGGATAATCCAGGAAAGGATATCTGAGCTTCGCAACAGAAACTTCCAGCAAAAGCTTCGAGAAATTCTCCCACATTCAAAGCCCTTCTGGTCCTTAACGAAGGTGCTTAAGAAAAAACCGAAGCCTATTCCTCCTTTGCTGCCACCCCAGGACGCAGCTGAAGGAATACCTTTAATCACACCAGTAGAAAAGGCAAATGCGCTAGGCCAGCAGTTTGTGTGTTCTCACAATTTAGGACTCAACATTGTTAGTCCACATGAAAGAGCCGTTGCAGATAGAGTAGCTGAGGTTGACCAATCAGACAGCTTAGTTCCTGAGGAAAGTAGAGTCACTGCGAATGAGCTGATGGCTATTGTGAAAAAATCCAAAAATATGAAGGCCCTCGGTTTCGACAACACATTCAACATTGAGCTGAAACATTTGAGTATTCGCTCATTTGTCTTCTTAGCTAAAATTTTTAACAGGTGCTGGGAGCTTGGTTACTTCCCTTCAAAGTGAAAGTTAGCTAAAGTTATCCCAGTTTTGGAACCGGGGAAAGATCCTTCCCTTTACAAGAGTTACCGGCCCATCAGCTTACTCTCTGCCCTATCCAAGCTGTTTGAAAAGTCAATACAAAGGCGAATTCTTGCTTTCGCAGATGAACAGGATATATTACTGGAAGAACAGTTTGGGTTCCGGAAAGGAAGATCCACCATCCACCAACTCACAAGGGTTAACAACGTCATCCAGCAAAACAAATCAGTGTCCAAAACGACTGCCATGGCAATATTGGATATTGAAAAGGCATTCGATAATGTGTGGCACGATGGCCTGGTGTTCAAACTGCATCGGTATAATTTTCCCATGTATCTTATTAAAATTATCAAAAATTATCTTGCAGATAGAGCATTCCAGGTTTCTCTGAATAATGCACTTTCAAAAAGATTTACTATTCCTGCTGGTGTACCCCAAGGAAGTATCCTAGGTCCCATTCTATACAACATTTTTACATCAGACATCCCACCTCTACCGGGTGGTGGTGTTCTGTCACAATTTGCTGATGATACTGCCATTCTTTACAAAGGTCGTGTCATTAATGCTCTGAAGAATAAACTACAGACAGGTCTGGACGCTTTAACGGAATATTTTACAAGCTGGAAAATTGTGATCAATGCAGCAAAAACTCAGGTCATCTTGTTTCCACATTCAAGATCTCCAAAACTTGTTCCATCAGACGAATGCCGAATACGATTCGGTGATGAGGTCATCCAATGGTCCGACGAAGTTATCTATCTAGGACTCACCTTTGACAGACATCTGATATTCAGGTCACATGTTGACAAAATCGTTCAAAAATGCAGCATACTCATCAGGTCTCTGTATCCGCTGATTTGTAGAACATCTAAACTGTGCCTGAAGAACCAGATGGCTGTCTATAAACAAATCATCTACCCCGCAATTGAATACGCAGTCCCTGTTTGGCGGGGCTGTGCACGAACACACAAACTTAGGCTTCAGCGCATTCAAAGTAAGATCTTAAAGATGATTCTAAATCTACCCCCTTGGACAAGGACTAGTGAAGTACATGAGATGGCCTTCCTGGATATACTAGAACAAAAATTCGAACAATACTGCACGAAATTTGAAGAGAGGTGCTCAATCTCTGAAATACAAATAATTCAAAATTTGTATGTATTAGGTTAGGAATAGTTATAAGTAGGTAGATATTTTATTAGTAATTAAAATAAATATTATGATTAAACATTAGTATGTAAAGGGTGATTTTTTAAGAGCTTGAGAACTTTTTTAAACAATAAAACGCATAAAATTTGCAAAATCTCATCGGTTCTTTATTTTAAACGTTAGATTGGTACATGACATTTACTTTTTGAAGGTAATTTCATCTGCCACAACGTCGAATTTTCAGTGAATGGGCCCTAGAAAAGTTGGCAGAAAATCCGCTTTTTTATCGACAAATTTTGTTCAGCGATGAGGCTCATTTCTGGTTGAATGGCTACGTAAATAAGCAAAATTGCCGCATTTGGAGTGAAGAGCAACCAGAAGCCGTTCAAGAACTGCCCATGCATCCCGAAAAATGCACTGTTTGGTGTGGTTTGTACGCTGGTGGAATCATTGGACCGTATTTTTTCAAAGATGCTGTTGGACGCAACGTTACAGTGAATGGCGATCGCTATCGTTCGATGTTAACAAACTTTTTGTTGCCAAAAATGGAAGAACTGAACTTGGTTGACATGTGGTTTCAACAAGATGGCGCTACATGCCACACAGCTCGCGATTATATGGCCATTTTGAGGGAAAACTTCGGAGAACAATTCATCTCAAGAAATGGACCGGTAAGTTGGCCACCAAGATCATGCGATTTGACGCCTTTAGACTATTTTTTGTGGGGCTACGTCAAGTCTAAAGTCTACAGAAATAAGCCAGTAACTATTCCAGCTTTGGAAGACAACATTTCCGAAGAAATTCGGGCTATTCCGGCCGAAATGCTCGAAAAAGTTGCCCAAAATTGGACTTTCCGAATGGACCACCTAAGACGCAGCCGCGGTCAACATTTAAATGAAATTATCTTCAAAAAGTAAATGTCATGTACCAATCTAACGTTTAAAATAAAGAACCGATGAGATTTTGCAAATTTTATGCGTTTTATTGTTTAAAAAAGTTCTCAAGCTCTTAAAAAAGCACCCTTTAAAACAAGAGTAACTAAAACACCTATTATTAATAACGAATCGTATGAACAACAAAGATGAAAGGCCAAAGGGTCAAAACACTTGTACTGTAAAATATTAATGTAATACACAAAAATAAGATTAATAAACAGATATTTATGCAAAAAAATTAGAAATAGCGTCATTTAAGTTAAAGCAGCTACTCTGAACGTACGAGACACCGTCAGCACGATGGCACCGAAAACCGGTAGAAAGGCAGATTTGTACGGTCACTAACACATTCAATTACGAACGGCAATGCGAAAGCGAAAGTGATGATGTTGAACACATCTTTATACTAGTATGGGGTCGTGTGAAAATATGCCATGCGAAACAGGGTTGCCATATATACAGGTTAATCTGTATTATTATTACTATCTTCGAACTTCATAGCTTCAATAAAAATAAACTACAAATTTGTCGTACCTAGCCTCCTATATTAGCAAATTAAAAAGGAATTGTTTCAAGTTTGGAATATATAGTTGTGGAATAGTAGCTGTTTAATGTAACTAATCTGTACTTTAATGTAGGTGCATCGCTTCAAACTCTATTAGTGAAAAAGAGGAAAGCTTGCACAATCCATATAATCAATCAACTAACTCATATTCGGAAAAGTGATGGAGCGTGTCAGTTTTTTCGTATTCACGACATCCAGTTATGTCTCTGACATTACCCACCCGCCTTTATCGAATTTCTTTTAACCAAATCAAAATTTGAAATCGTCCAGGATCCAAAAGAATACCCATTTCGTACACTTGAAATTTTGAAATACGGATTTTATATCTTTCATCATTTTCATTTTTTATATATTTTATATCAGTTTGGCTGAAACACACGTTCTCAACATTGATTCGCTTTCTCACGTTTGAATTTTTATTTACTTAACCTAATACATGTTTCTGAATTTTCGGGAATAGTAGTTTCGTAATACTCGTTAGAACATGGGATAAAGTTTATTTTAAGTATTGATTCGCTTCATCACGTTAAACTTAATAGTACTTGATCTTTACTGGGACGGAAATTATTTACTATTGTTTACTCCTATTTTTCAAAAAATCTTTTCTTTGTATTCCTATATTTTCATTTTACTCGAAATTTAGCACAATTCCAGAATTTTCTATTTTAAAATTTTGAGTATTAAAAGGATAAAATTTAAAATATATTTTAGCATTTTGCCACGTCAATTTTTCAACAAATTTCAAACCCAATTAATATGCTTAAACTTTTCTCATCAAGTAGAACAACAAGTTTGATTGATTTTTAGCTTATATTCATAAATTATATTACCGTAATCTAAAAAGCTTTCACACTTCTGGGAACAATTTGAATTCACAAATATTCTTCAAAATTTGAAACACTGACTATCAAATCTTGAATATTAAACACTTACTTTAACATTTTTTTTAGTTATAGAATCCATCATAAGGCTATAACCAATTTCAGTTATTTTCAAACATCAATTGTTCATTTTCAATTTACTATACATTTATAATTATTTTTAATTATTAAATGATGATTAAATGATGAAATATTAAATTCATACATTTGTGCATATAATTTGCTTATACGAAAAATTTCGTAAGCTATCAACTTCGGACTGCATAAAATTAATATGAAGTCATGTGCCCTCACTCGAGAGTTAATAGTTTTCGTAAATAACGAAAAAGTTTTACAAGCATTTGTGAATAAAATTAACAAATAGAAGTGTACAATTGAATTTTTCACATAAATGGAAGTTCAAATGTGATGAAACTCGTTAAAAACACAAAATCTGTGATTTCATGCTCTTAATAAATCGCCCAACCCTTTCTAACACATTTGAATATAATATTTATTCAAAGCCAAACTTGAAGACAGTTTAGGATATCTAGAAAATAAATTAATTTTTTACTTGATATCTTGTTTGTAATTAATTTAATTTAATGACGTTTCCCCCCACCTCGAATTTAGATTCTTACAACTGAACATTTTGTTAAACTTTCATCGAAATTTAATTTTCATTTGTTTCATAAACAAATCGAATTAATATTCTTAATATTTTGTATTGAATTCAAAAGATATTATTACTGGATTTGAAGAACAGATCCTTCGTTTTTTTTTAAATTTTGAGATAACGGTAGAATCTGCTTTTCAAACTTAGATGAATAATTTCCTTATCGTAATCTAAAATGCTATTCTACTCGCACTATTTTGCTTTAAAACTTAAAAGATTTTGAAATCTCTCGTTAAGCCATGACGAAAAAGTTTTCGATTATAATTATAACTCAAAGTCAACTCTGGTTTTTCATTTCTCAAATGTTAAAATTTGGATGCACATTAAATTTCATAAACTAACAACATTTGTTTGAACTAAAAAATCTACATGTTTTGTGCTATTAGTTTATCAATTACCAGTTCTTTAATTGAAAATTTAAAAAAAAATGATTCCACGTGAAATTTATCTTGATAACGAATTTCCACATTTGAATTTTATTGGGACATCAGTTCTAAAAAAATCGACTTTTATAACCACTTCACAACTTTCAATTTAAATCACTCAGTAACGAAATTAGGATTTTGACTATCAACAAAGTGCAGATCGCATATCGAAGAATATCACAACGCTACAAAAGGCTTTCTTTCCCAGCATTACTATTTCCACTGCATGAAATTTCAAAACATTAATAAATTTATAACTGAGATGTTGATTTTGAATGTCTATTAATCAGAATTCCAAACATTTAGTATTGAGCATTTTCCTAAAAATAATTAAGATTATTGATTGAATCCAAATGTTTTTGAAGTAATTCAAGCAGATCATTTGCCCTTATATTTTTACTTCAAAAATATAAATTAGAAAACTGAACACATTACAAATAATTTAATCACAGGTACATTTTCGTAAACTGAAAACTTTGGACTGCTTAAAATGAATCAGAAATTATATACCTTTTTAAATCTATGAACTCCCGAATTAACAATGTTTTTAAATAGTTTTATCGTATTTTTTATACAAAATTTTATGAGAATTTTATTTTCTCGATTATAACAACAGAATAGACTTTGAATTTCGACCTGCGATCTTTCAATAACTTCAAAATCAGATCTTTTTCTTTCGGCCATTGAAACTTATTTGCACACTATTGATTTAAATTGTTCAGCAATTTGTATTATTAACTACGAAGAAAGAGAGGATTATATATTGAGCAATATTACAGAAATTTACATAAATTTTTCAAACATTGAGAAATTTATGAAGCATACACAAGCATTAACTAGTATGTTCATTTTGATTTTTTTTAATATAAATTCTAAGCATTGATTTCTGATCATTTCCATAAGAGTTATAAGAAATTATTGGTTGCATCATGGAATGTTTTTGTACATATTCAGAATTCAGCAAATTTTTAAATCACATCCTATCTTACATATTGGAAAATATCATTTATTAACGTATTACCAAATGGTGATGTTTCAAAATATTGATTTTATTTGATTTGAATTTTGTGTATTATTTCGCTTTCAAAATAATTCTATTTTACGTCCTGCATAATTTAGCAATTGGTTCTAATGATTTGAAAACTAGAAATTTTGATTTTTAAAATATTTATCGTATTATTATAAAAATATGAACAGTACATTTTCGAAATTTTGAAAATTTGATTGTAACTCCTAGAAAAGTCAACTTGCTCGAAACTAGAAATCGTTTTGATGCGAAAATCGAGCAAACTATGAAAAAGATTAAATAAAAATAAGACTAGAAATATGATTAGAAATCCAAGTACAAAAATGTTTAGTACAGCTTGCTGTACATTATTTAAAAATACTTCCTGATCATTTGGAAGCACTTCCGCATCATTGGCTAATGCTTCCTGATCGCTTCGATCGGTTTCCTCATTATTCGGAAAGCTATTAGACAATGCTTGTTCTTCAGCAGCTTCAACTTCACTAGCTACAACTGCTTGCTGTGTATTTCATGTACTTGTATTATTTTCAAACATTTCATCAGTTTGAATTACCAAGCTAGCAGTATTACACCTCCTAGTAGGGCTGCGAATATACTTACCAACAGGTGATTGTATATTCTTAAATTTATTTGCCCTAGAGGTTTTCTTTTCCGGAAGAGCCAACTTTTTGTTCAAACTAGATTTATTAGCCCCATTGCTTGAATTTCTATTTGTAGGTACGTTTTCGGCTTTCTCTTCAATGTATCGAACGACTATCGATTGGATGTGGTCGTATTTGTAATTTTTCCCGGCCGAATGGTTTTTTTTCATGCCGATTCCGTTCCCTACACCATTTACATGCTTCATCGCACGATGTTCCGTTGAATGCATTGTTATTGTTGCTGTTCTCTTTTGAACAATCTTCCGCGCTCGAAGTTCGCTTCAATCACTTCTCCTACAGTGATTGTAACAACAAAACGAAGTGCACTGTTTATATAGATTTTTCGCTGTTATTTTTTGGCATCAAAAATGCCTTACTCTTCACTATATGGAGTTGGGTGTCAATTAAAAGTTTCAAAAATAGGCGCGTAACCTTTTTGTGTCATAATTTTGAACGTTAATAACTCGGTCATTTGTTGATGGATTGTTATAATTTAACAACCAATCGATTCGGAAACTTTTAACTTAAACATGTATGACGACGTCGTTTCAGTATTTCAATAGTATACTATTGAAAAAATGGTTGGAATCGACCTATGTTTTAATCCACCAATCCCTGTTGTACAAAATGACGTCAACTTCTTGTTCGGCATAGGAGGCTTTGCGTCATGCATGAAAAACACCGCATCATTATGCGTGGTATGAAGAGAAATCTATAAATATATGCTGCAAAATATTTCTTTGCCTAGTCGGTGCTTGACTGTGTATGAAACAAGTAGCTCGTCCAGTGAGGTGATGACTAGATTGTATATGCGTTCGCTCGTTGGATTGTCGCTTTTGCTGAATCTTCACTGTACGAGGCTTGGGTGTCAATTTAAAAAAATACAAAAATAACCGCGTAACCGACGACACGACCTGCTACTCGTCTATCGAAACTGTATCGCAAATTTAAATACCCCTCAGTAACTGGTAATGTCAAAACGAAAATGCCTGAAAAACTATTGAAACTGGCAACACAAGTTGATAGATTATTGATTTTAAATAACAGTTACCATAACCTTGGTTACTGCATATTGGAGACTTGGGAAATGTAAACAAAACAAACTGCCTCGAGTGGAATTATTATTAATTTTAATCGAAAAGAGGTCTTCGTTAAGGCTTGCTGGTGCTCGAACATATTAAAAATAACTTCCAGACAATTCAATAATCATGGATGTTTGTTAAATAGTTCAACGTAACCATACTTAGATCTATAATGACTATCTGCTATGTAAATGAGTTTTTAAATGGTGTTAAGTTTTGCAGTCATTCAATCCGTCATTGCGAAACTTTTTATCAGTCCTATCATCAGAATTTGGTATTGAAAGCATATTTGTTATTTTCTAGTGATTTGAGCTCTTCGCAAAGTGGGTGTATACTTTGATGAATATGAAAGGCACTTGAACAGCACGGGAATCTAATTTCTCAATGTATTAGATCTGATCGAAATTATAGGTTTTGAAGTGCACATCGAAAGCCAACAGTGCAAACAGGTCTCCTTCAAATAATTTGTTTATTTGTGTCTCAAACAGAAACCAGATTGTAACTACGGTCTACCGTAAGGCTGCTGGAACTTGTCGAAGTAGTCGAATGTAAAGAGTGTCGGATAGAATTTAACATTTCGTGAAGACTGGTACTAACTTCCGGGTTGGTTGACAGTATGTTAAGCAAAAGTGATGTGTTCCGGAAACTCGACTGGTTATTTCTAAAAAGAAAGACCATCATCATGGATGAGTTAGATGACTACACTGAAGATAGAGCTAATGGGTAGTTGTGGATGATATAGGATGACGCATCTCTGTCGCAACACTACTTCTAGTACCAGATTTAGTTATTGTACTATTGTGGTCGGTGTAAATCTAAAAAGAACGTTGAAACAAAATTTAAATTTATATAAACGTTTCACAACTTTCTCAAATGATTTGTTTATTTATAATAGCGCTCCTTGGTAACTAGTTCATAGCAACTTAAACAGTGTTGCTCAAGAAGTTTATTTTCATGATTATCGAGGGGTCGCTATATTTATGGTAACTGGCGGTAAATCACTCACGAACACTTTTTGTTCAGATTTTTCTTCGGAGTGCCTGGTCGTGTCGTCGGCGTAACCTTTTACTGTCATAGTTTTGAACGCTTAGAACTCAGTCATTTGTTGATGAATTTTTTATAATTTAACTACCAATCGATTCGAAATCATGGAACTTAAACTTATGCGGTAACGTCATTTAAGTATTTCAATTGCATTGGATGGAATTGACCTATGTTTCCACGAGCCAATGACAGTCTCAAACGAGCCTAAGTTTGTTAAAATCGGATCAGCCATCTCTGAGAAAAATTGAGCGCGTTCAAATACAACGCTTTTTGTCGGTTACGTCACTTATACAATCATATCTCCGGAACCAAAAGTCACAGCCACTTGATCTTCGAACTTGATCAATGGCCCAACAGTAGCTTTCAAACGAGTCCAAGTTTGTTCAAATCGGTTCAACCATCTCTGAGAAAATCGAGCGCGTTCAAATATCTTCGAAAAGTTCACACACATACACACACATACATACATATAGACACACACACACACACACACACACACACACACACACACACACACACACACACACACACACACACACACACACACACACACACACACACACACACACACACACACACACACACACACACACACACACACACACACACACACACACACACACAGACATTTTCCGATCTCGACGAACTGAGTCGAATGGTATATAACACTATGGGTCTCCGAGGCTCCGTTCGAAAGTCGGTTTTTCCAGCAATTCTAAAACCTTTCTATAGAGAAAGGCAAAAAATGCAAAAATAAGCGCGTAGCCTTTTTCTATCATAATTTTGAACGCTTAGAACTCAGTCATTTGTTGATGAATTTATATAATTTAACTACCAATCGATTCGAAAACATTTAACTTAAACCTTTGCGGTAACGTCATTTAAGTATTTCAATTGCATACCATTGAAAGATTGGATTGAATTGAACTATGTTTTCACGAGCCACGACAGTCTCAGTGAATGATGTCAAACTCTCGTCCGATTTGCGCAGTATGAACTATAGCACAAAAGGGAATCTAAAAATATATGCACGAATACATTTCTGCTTTAGTTTACCCATGGCTTATCTTGATTCTCCGGTAACTAGCAGGCCAACTTAGAATTATCGGCGATAGATTTTTCGAATCTAATTTGAAGCACTTGATTCGAAAAAGTTTAAAAATGTTTTAATTTGTCAACGGGTAGTTTACCTGCTGAAATCTCCATTTACATACGAACAACACGGTGGCGCGCAAATAAATTCAGTATAAAGTTGTGTTATGATGATAATCATACATAATTCTTTTTCATTAAATATGGCTAAATACAAAGAACTATCTCTCAGCATAATCCCTCAGACTCTATTATTAAACCAAATAATAATCGTTTAACCTAATTGAAGTATAAAGTATAATATTTTGGTCTAATCTTGCTTCCAAGAATCTTATAGAAGGGATCCCGACTAAGTGTAGCAAAAATAATGCAATGCAAATCGTTATGCAGTATCGATTTGAACAAGCTGTTGTCCCACCAGGAATAGAACGCTTCAAAAGATTTGGAACTTAGTACAAATAAGTTTCACCTACTCACATATATAGAATTATCAAATGCAATAAAATACAGTATTAAAGATAAAATCAAGACAAGCTGATCTGCGATTTTACATATATCATTTAAATCCTTACTAAACTCGGGTCACCGCCAGTTTCAGTTAAATTATCATTTACATCAAAACAACAAGTGTCTTATCACTACATGCGTTGTAACAATGACAAATTCGTTCATGTATTAATAAAATCAAGTTATAATATGATCAAGTTATAATATGAACAAAATTAAGGAATTTGGTTGCATATGCATTGGTTCCTTAATATGCAAAAGTGAAAATCAATGTAAGTAACAAAATATGTACTGCGGACTGTGTCACATATTTTCTTCCTTGTATTGCTGCCATTCTATTTTCAGACACTTTCCGAGGATTATCGACGCTTTTTAACGAAGGATCATTAAAATTACACTATTATACTGAGTTTATTGGTTGACGGTTATTCAAATTTTTCACATTCACATTTTTCGATCAAAATAATTAATATCTTCTCTAATCGCTGTTTATAAAATGATTGAGTTTGTACGTTATCTGTCTTGAAAATTATTATGATATAAAATCGTTTCATTTGTCCAGATTTATATGTTGAGGTTGCTCGTATCCAAAATTGATCTTTTAAGTAACTTTGAAATCATCATAATTGACTTTCATTTAAAGGATATTTTCCAAAAATTGTCAAATGTACAAATTTGTTGAAGGCATAAAATAGAGTAGAATCAATTGTTTTGAAAGAATCTAATTGTCATTTGGATCATTCGCCAAAAATGTAAACACTAAAAGCAGAGTAAGTTTGTAATTCTTCACTGTTTAATGAATCCACCATCATCTTTATTTTTGTATTAATTATGGGTTAACCTTAGAATTATTTCATTTTTAATGTAATCGTAATCGGTCGTGTCTTGCATACAACCCTCTAATTTTTCATCCCGGTTACTACGTTACCAGGGGTGTTGGTATCGAATGTTTATGTTTCATAACAATCATTTACTGTGCATACTTGTATCCAACGATTACTATGTTATTTGGATCGTGCGCTGATTGATTATTTTTCAACAGCAGTGACATTTCGCATTCCGACATTCTTCGTGTTACCAACTCATTCATACATATTCAGTGCTAAGTTTCCTATGACTCACATCTGTCTCAAATAACGTTGAACTGTTCACCGCACAGAAGAGCAAAGGGGTGAAAATTATTGGGCCGTCATCAAACTACAGTGGAATCAGTATTTGAGGATTACAGTAATAAAAAAAAATAACTTTTATTAAAACGAAGTTAACCGTATGAAAGTTGTAACTCGAATGGATAAAAAAAATGGACGCGAAGTAAGCGCGCCAACAAAAACGAACAAGGTAGGCGGTGTTGTCAGCCCGCGAGAAAATTTCCACTTTGACAGCACAGCTCTATCAAGCGAGTTGCCAGTCGCTGCACCTGTCAATACTCCTCCTCAGCGACTACTGCCGGACAATCCAAGCATACCAGCAAACTTCCGAAGCTTTACCTGGCCAAGCGCCTTGGTATGTAAATCCGCGACCATTTCGGTAGTTGGACAATACATCAGATTCAGCACCTGTGCATCACACAACTCTTTGATGTAACACTGCCGTGTCTCGATGTGTCTGGAACGCTTAGTTGTTCTTTCAGATGAAACAAACTTAATGCAGCTCTGGTTGTCCTCCCACAGTGGTATTGGCTTAGGTGATGGTTCTCCGAAATCTTCCAGCAAGTTCAGAAGCCAAACAGCCTCCTGGCTCGCCTCACTCAACGCCACGTACTCGGATTCCATGGATGATAACGTCACGAAATTCTGAAGACGGCTTATCCATGAAACAGCTCCTCCTGCGTACATGAAGACAGTTCCGTTGGTCGATTTTCGAGTTTTCAAGTCACCCGCCCAATCTGCATCTGAGTATCCCACCAGCTTTCCATCAGGATCTCCGTAACGTAACTGCCAATCCTTCGTTCCTTTTAAGTACCGTACAACTCGTTTTGCAGCCACCCAATCGGCATTCGTCGGAGCACACACGGATCTTCCCAAAATTGAAACGCTAGCAGCAATATCTGGTCTTGCACAGACAGCGATATACAACAACGCCCCCACAAGACTTCTGTACTGCGTGTTTGTTGTAGCAGTCATACCTTATTCAGCAATAAGTTTCAAGCATCCAGTAGATCGATTTCAATAATTACGCCAACAGTTATACAACCTATCGTTGGTTAACTTTGGCGCAACACCCTAATAAAATTTTCCCCTCATTTAAGTAGAATAATTCGTTGAGTCTCTCCTTAGAGTGAAATTCACGAAGATTCCTCGCGAATAATGTATGATGGAGGGGAGGAATGGCGCCAAGGATTGGTTAACCGAATAAAACAGTCAGTGGGGTCATTGATCGCCGAATTTGTCCGATGAAATTATGGGACAATACGTATTTCCGGTGAATTCGTACGAAATTACCTTCCCTAATCTGAGGATTTCCAATGCTAGTTTATTTCGTCCCAGTCCGCCAAACTTAGTGGAAGCTTCGCGTAGTTGTCCGGTGTTAGTTTCAGATAGGTAATAAAGTGACGTATTATTACGTAAAGTTTCCCTAAATATTTGTCTCCCTCATTTGCTTAGATTAGTGATTGCTAAGATAGTAGTGATTTCCACGATAAGTAGTGCGTGTAAAGAATAGTGCGTGCGAAGTAAAACAAGAATAAGGTAAATTTGCTCAAATCGTGCCATTGACCTCACCAATGTGCTAATGACCCCGTCTGCATCAGCCAGACGGCATTCGTTTCTTTTCATCTATTCTACGCAGCTACGACCAAAGAGAGGAAGGAAGCAAGCACCGTACGCGGGCCAGAGTCCACCAACGGACGAAAATTCAAAACTCCGGCAACCGTTACACCGCCGGAAAAAGTCGGTCCGTCAACTGACCGTTAGTAGCAGCCAGCGAACGTCGGCCAGAATCGGTGTAGTAGATCACCGGTTACGTGAATACCCAGAATCGTCATCACCGCCATCACCAATAAAACGACGATCGACTCAGCAGCCACCACCAACAGTAAGCAGCAGACGCAGAAACCACTGGTGAGTCCGTATCGTTCTTGCTAGATAGTGGGGCGGCGTCCACTGAAGACGCCCCCGTGATTCAAAACCGTTTTAAGTGCACTATAAATAAAATCCCGTTTAAAAACGGAAGTAGGGACGCGTCCATAAATTGAGGGTTGTATGTCGGCCATCATGTTTTTGTGGCACCATTTTTGAACGCCACACATAACCCATTTTATTAGTCACCCGAGTGCGAAGCACATCTCATTGCTGGAGCCGTGGAGTGACGTCGTCGCCTGAGAAAGTGGGGGAGGAAAGCACAAATGGTCAATGAGCACAAGTAGGGAGAGAAATCACGCACGCACATAGGAGATAGGCTAGATAGGAAATTAGAAAATCCAATACAGACATGCAATATAAAGTCTAACCGTTTTTCGTTAATAAATGACTATTTATTTCAATGCCTGAACGTAGCTCAATTGTAATCGTAACACTACAGGTATTTGGTGAGGTTTTCCGTATGTTTGCGTCACTTCGTTAGAGCTTTTTCGTTGATGGCTGTCTTCCGCTCAGCGGAATTTGAATGTGTGCTGTAAGTTCAGCTTCCATTAGGTTTACGCTATCTGGTGGCAGATAGCTGCACTGCCCATGATGATAATGTTAGGCACGGGTAACTTTCTCACCGTTGATTGTCTGAGGGTAATGAGGTTTCGGTGATTGCTGCTGACTGATAATAGGGTCATCTACCCGTCTTTGGAGACTAGTTTTTGGTTAGCCTAACTTGACCGATCCTGATTCATTTTTTTTCGTTGACCTTCTTCGGGAACTCGCCCTAAGGAGAGTCTCATCCGGGCAAACACATCGTGGCGTGCAGTCTTCCTTATAGGGAAGTGGCGCTATAAACTGCACGCTGGTTAGGGATCGGCAAGGGTCGGCTACAGTAAGTAGTCGTAAGTAGAGGACTATCTTCTCGTGTTTTGGTGAATCCACCCTCCATCGGGGTTTTCGCACATTTTGCATCAGCCAAACCAAATCTCTCTGCTACTCGATCGATGTAGCTCTCCAGGGTAATGCCGTACATGCCACTCTCGTTCTTGATTTCCATACCCAGGAAATAATTCGCATCTCCCAGGTTGGTCATCTCAAACTCCTGACTCAGCGCTGTGTAGATCTTTTCGATCTCCTCCTCGCTTTCACAACCAATCAAAATGTCGTCGACGTAGACCAACAAATAAATACGCTTCCCGTTGACCACCTTCGTGTAAAGACACGGATCAGCTCGACTCTGTTCAAACTTCAGGCCCATGAACACGGAGTGCAGGCGATTGTTCCAGCAACGAGCAGATTGTTTAAGTCCGTAGATGCTCTTCTTCAATCTACAAACACTATTTTCTTTTCCTTTGATCACGTAGCCAGTCGGTTGACGCATGTAGATCTCCTCTTCTAGCACTCCGTATAGATATGCCGTCTTTACGTCGAAGTGCTTCAGTTTCAGCTTCCGTTTAGCTGCGATCGCTAAAAAACTCTCAACGTAGCCAGCTTGGTTACAGGCGCGAAAACTTCGTCGTAGTCTTCTCCATACTTTTGACAAAATCCTTGTGCCACTAAACGAGCTTTGTATTTCACGGCTTCTCCAACAGCATTGCGTTTGATCTTGTAAACCCACTTACATCCCACTGTTTTCCTCCCAGCAGGAAGGTCTACCAGCTCCCAGGTACGGTTGTCCATGTGCGATTTCAGCTCTTCTATCATTGCGGTTCTCCACTCAGCACTCTTTTCGCAGTCCAAAGCTTCTTGAAACGTTATCGGTTCCATCTCCTCCTCTGGGAGAAGAGTGCTCGCCACGAAAAGTTCTTCGATCAAGCGACGTGGAGCTATACCCTTCGTAGGCCTCAAAGATTTTCTTGCTGCTATGAGAGAATCGGAAAACGACGAATTTGCTTCAGTTGCATTCTCGTACATAGAATCATCCAAATCCGATTCCGCTACCTCTTCTGGAGCTATCTCGGGGTTTTCTTTAGTGTCTTCGACGTTCGTATCTCCTAGAGATATGATGACCTCACCAGAACTTTTTATTTGGGGTGAAACTGCCACTTCCACAGATTTCGTGCTATTGCGGATCCAGTCAACTCGACGAATTTCGCGTCTCGACTTATTACGATGGTATCATCCTTAATATCCAGAAAACGATATGCTTTCCTTGTGGGCACACGGGTTCCCACGTACAGGTTAAAAACAGCGGAAATACTTCCCAAGAACGGAACAACCGGGAATTGCGTGAGTTAAAAGGAATAAAAAGTTTACACGGGACCGGTTAGTGTACACGTCTTTATTCGTCGCTTTTCTATTGAACAGTAACAGGTTTTATTCACAGCTTTTGTTTCTCTTGCTTGTGTTGCCAGCAATGCTTCCAGAGACGGCGTTAGCTAAAACATCGCTCCCACTTTATTATAGCTGACATTCTTTCCCTCAGCATATCCCACGAACACGAGCTTGATTGCTTTGGCGTCTAGCTTTCTCCGTTTCTCCTTTGGAACGTGCACATACGCCTCAGAGCCGAAAATGCGCAGATAAACGTACGAAGGTTTTCTACCGTGCCACAACTCGTAGGGCGTCTTCTCAAGAACAGACAAAGGTAGGCGATTTTGCAGGTAGTTCGCCGTGCATAACACCTCACCCCAGTATTTCTTGTCCAATCCCGCTTCCAAGAGTAAACACCGCACCATTTCCACCTCGTATCGATTCTTCCTTTCCGCTTTACCGTTCTGCTGCGGAGAATACGGCGCCGTTTGCTGCAGAATAATCCCGTTCTCAGCCAGGAACTTCCTGAATATCGTACTCGAATATTCTCCTCCTCCATCCGTACGGATGACCCTAGGAAAACGTCCGAACTGGTTTTTCACCATTGCACAATATTCCCGTACCGTTGAGTCCACATCAGACTTCGCCTTCAACAGATACACCACAGTATACCCACTAAAATCGTCGATCATCGTAACGTAAAACCGGTTTCCACTGGGTGTCGAAACTTCCATCGGGCCACCAACGTCCGAATGGACCAGATCACCAATCGCAGACGATTTGCTCTCGGAACGCTTGGGAAACGTTATTCGATTCATCTTGCATTCCAAACAAATACCACAAACCGTTTCTACATCACACCTCTGTAATTTCAGGCCGAATCCCAAATCGTTTCGCACAATCTTCGAAATCACCTCCGGATTACGGTGTCCAAACCTACGATGCCACAAATGCTCGCACAACTCAGGATGCTTCAGGGTGCTCACCATTGCCTGCTCGGGAAATTGCTTCAAGCTATATAAACCTCCGCTTCTCTCGCCCACCAGTACAGCTTCCTGTTTACGTAGGACTCGACAAGCATCTTTCTCGAAAACAACACGATACCCGAGATCACAGATCTTGCCAACGGACAGCAAGTTTCCGGCCAGAGTCGGTACATGGTACACATCGTTCAGTGTAACGTTCGCTTGGAGTCCATTTCCCGTAACCGATACGACTTTTCCAATACCCGAACCACCGGACTTGATTCGAGTGCCATCAGCCAAACAAATTTCCACTGACTTGTTTTGGCTCACATTGTTCAGCAAGCTAGCGTCACTCGTCATGTGCAACGTCGCCCCGGAATCCAAATACCATTTGCTGGTATCACACGGAGTAGCAGCAGCCAAACATATTTCAACCGCACTCGGCACTTCAACGGCCAAATTTGTTATTATTATTATTATATCGTTTATTTACCCCCGGTTTTAACCTAATAATGGTCGTTCACCGGGTAGGCCAAATTTGCTTTTCTAGCATCCTTTTTGTCACTATCCGATTTGTCCAGCAGAAATTTTGAACACTCGCGACGATAATGTCCCGGTAGATGGCAGTAGTGGCAAACAACTTCTTTCTTTTTCTTCTCAATTTTGTTCTTACCACTCACAATTTTCAAAGCCTTTTCTTTGCTTTCTTCAACACTTTCACAGGCTTGTCTACGACGCCATTCTTCACGCAATTTGCTCTTCTCAAAGTATACAGTCACTTCCGCTTCCGGTCGATTCTCGATCACATTGATCAGAATACCGTACGACATCGGAAGGCTCGAAAGAATCAGCGCCATAAACACTCTGTCCTTTAGTCCTTCTCCCATCACTTCTAACTGGTTATGCAACACTGTCATCTCATTGAGATGCTCCAACAGGTTGCCCTCCTCCGATAACCGCATCAAACACAATTTTCGCAAAACGTGCAGCGTCGAAGATAACGATGATTCCTCATGAATTTTCTTCAATGTATCCCACATTTCTTTCGCGGTGGTCTTCCGGATAATATGCACCAGTTGCGTGTCCTCCACAGCCAAACCGATCATCGCGCGAGCTTTTCCGTCTTTCAGGATCCACTCCGTTTTCGGCTCTTCAGGCTTAGCGGCCAGAACAACATCCAGCAAACTCTACTTCAGCAGGAACAGTTCCATTTTGAACTTCCACACGGCGAAATTATGGTCATTCAATTTATCGAACGACACTTTTGCGTCCGCCATTTTTTTTCACTTGCACCGGATCCGCAAAATCTTTTGCACTTCAAAAACGGTTCGACCTTTTATTTCACTATCCTCGATACTGCTGGGCCCATAACCTATTGGGCCGTCATCAAACTACAGTGGAATCAGTATTTGAGGATTACAGTAATAAATAAAATAACTTTTATTAAAACGATGTTAACCGTATGAAAGTCGTAACTCGAATCTCGAATGGATAAAAAAAATGGACGCGAAGTAAGCGCGCCAACAAAAACGAACAAGGTAGGCGGTGTTGTCAGCCCGCGAGAAAATTTTCACTCTTGACAGCACAGCTCTATCAAGCGAGTTGCCAGTCGCTGCACCTGTCAATAAATATAAATAAGCAATACTCTTGGAAACCCCGAATCTACAAATTCATTCTACGTTGCTGTTGTTCATCGTTTGTTTTCGTTTTGTACATCCGTTCGTTTTTTGCCGTACTGCTTGAATTGGGTAGAATGGCTTCACAGTGACGATCATTGGATTTCCCATTTTCCTCCATTTTGGAAAAATGGTTATTCAAGGTTATTTTTAAGATGACAAAGATGAAAAAACTTTTTTAGAGGTATGACCCCATTACTTCAAAATTTCGAAAAATGTTTTACTATTTTTATTACTACAGGCACACTAATTACAAATTATTTTTAACCTCCTCGACAAATTGTTTTGGTGCTCGATAATTATAATGCTCCATACCGAGATTGATTATTATCATTTCATCGTACGCTACAGCTATTCTCAAACATTCTTCCGTCGATAGCTGAAAGGATCGGGCCAAAGGATCAACATCCGCCATGCGAAACGTCAGCTCGGTAAGCTCATCACGTCTTTCAGGTGGATACAGATTTTCGATGCCCCGACGACAGTACTTTTGACGCATCGAAAATATATGACGAATAACTTTCTCCACAACATCAAAGTGAACGGTGGTGAGACTTTTTTTCAGCGGGATGATGGTGACTACGCCTACATCAACGTCCGGTTTGGGTACAAATGCTTTTCCGGGTATGAGAAATTTCGTTTTTGCCCGACTCCAGATTTGATTCATTACTGGAGAAGTTCCTTTGAAGCTGTAACGTTGGCAGAAAACGTCTGTCCTTCTCAACAACAAGTTGGCGTGGAAACATTCTAATGATAGATCGGGTTATGCCTCCTGGGCCAGGCCCAACCTCCAACACGTAATCATCAGCTATGTTTCCCGCAGCACGCACAATTTTATTAGTTAACCTTTAGTCCATTAGGAAATTTGGCGATATTTGTTTGATTGCTCTCAGCTTGTACAATCGCACTAAATCACGGATTGTTGGCAATGGTGGAAGTCGAGCACCAGACTTGGCAATCGAATTAACAGCAGTTGATTTTTCACAAAAATAATCTGAATAAGTAAAATGATTAAGTTTCATGTATGCAAGATTATGAAATTGCAACTTACTATATAACTGAAATGGGAACAGGGTAAATTTATATTGTTTCTCCGGCAAATCTACTTTTCGTGATTCTTCGAAATCGCCTGAAAATGTCTCTTGTTTTACCGATAGCATTGAATACAGGTAGGTACCAAGTACGGTACCTCCCAGTACTAGCACGGTAATTTTATTGTTTCTCCGTTGACGTTGCAATTTCTCAACACGTTGTAGGTTCTGCTGTTCTATTAAACGTATGAAATCATTTTCTGATTTTTTCAATTTACGGCTACTGTCGTCAATTTTGAAATTAGACTGGTTTGTTTTCATCAGGAAACGCCAGCATTAAACACGATTCAGACGATCAATCAACTTCGATCGACGTCAAGATTGAGTTTAAGTTTTTAGCCGAATATTACTCATGTACCTGACGTCAAAATGTTCCGTAAACTCGACGTTGTCTCCCTTCATATAAATTGCTTAAAATTAATGTTCTTGTTCCGTAAACGTTCCTAACCGATGATAGTCGCCTGATGCCACGTGTGAATCACTCTAACATATATATTTACATCAGGAAATATATTGGCCACCCATATTGCAACCGTTCATATTTTATCGGCAACCCAGCGTTCATATTTTATCGGGCATAGAAACCTCCATATTCGATTATTAAACTAATTGAGTATATCAAAAAAATCAATATAAATAATCGAGTATTCGAAAAAACCCCACCTAATCGATTAAAATTTAATCGATTAGTTCGCAAATTATAATCGATTATAGACTATCCGAGTAATTCGAAAAATCCGACATCCCTACATGCACATTAAATGGACGTCAGCATTTCATAAGGTCGCATAAAGTAATGGGAGATACACTAAAAATTATTTGGCACGCATGGCTGCCAGACGGCTAAATAAACGCCAGAGATGCCATTTATACAGATTTATCTGTATTATACAGATTTTTACATACGCATACAGAGTACAGATTTGATACAGATTTCCTAAATTTAATACGAATCTCCCAAGAAGCAAAAATAAAACTTTTTCGTATGAACAATCTACACTCTCGTTGAACATAACTCAAAATTGAGTGACACACCACTCAAATTCATTAAAAAGTGCACGTACTCTGAACTTGAATTACCATCTATCTACTCATTTTGGAGTAAGGAACGAAGCTGTCAAAATTTGAGTATATTTTACTCAAAACCTTACTTTCGTAACATTTCAACCTTGGACTGCATAAAATTGATCAGAAATAATGTGCCTGCACTCAAAATTAGGTTTTCAAACTTCAAATCTATAATTCCATTCAAAACAAAACGTTTTGTTTTCAACGCTTCTATAAGTTCTTTGGACACATTATATTTAATTCATTCAGCAAAAATTGGATCATTCAAGATCCATAAAACAAAGATACCTTTATCAGGAAATAAAGCCTTGACATCATCTTTATACTCCATCGTAACAATTTTCCTTGCCGGAAATTCATAAAGAATAAACAATGATGTTGTTTGTGAACATTATACTATAAATATCTAACAGAAGCGGTTTTGCTTACTTGTTCAACTTTTCCGTTTTAAGTTTTATTTATTTCATTATTTTAGTTTAATTTATTTCAGTAACGATCTTATATTTGTATTCATTTTCAAATATTGTGTAATTTTTTTTCCCTGAAATACTTTTTCTGAACATTTATTCGTTTTCTCACCTTTGCACTTTTATTTACTCAACCTAATACATGTTCCTAACCCTTCAGAAACAGTAGTTTTGAAAAACTAGACAGAACTATTTGTTGGCGCACTTCTCATCGTTTATGCGATAATGTTTGTTTTAAGAATTGATTCGCATCCTCACTTTTAACATAGTTATAATGGTATCTTTGAGGATACCGAAATTATTCAATATATTTTATCTTAGTTTATAAAAAGTTTTTTTTTTTGCACAAGCACATGTTTTCATTTTACTCCCAATTATTCATAATTCCAGAATTTTTATATATCCAAACATTAAATATTCAATACTTTTCACAGTCTTCTCCACTTCATTCTGATATTTTTTAAACAAATTTCAAATCGAATTAAATTTTTCGAACTTTTGTCATCAAATAAAACAATTAATTCGGTTGTAGTTTTTTAGCTTACATTCATAAATTATATTATCGTAATCTATGAATTTGCAGTATTTAAAATTTTTAATATTGCACATTTATCTTCATTATTTTTCTAAAGGTAAAATTTTTCATAGTGCCATAACGAATAAACTTTGAACATTAAATTAATTTCCAAAATCCAGAAGTTAATTTTCAAGATTCTTTTAAAAATTTATGATTTAGTCCTTACCGTCAATTCATGAAGTATAAATAATGAGGTTGTTTATGAATTTGAATGTCAAACATTAAACTATAATTATCTAACGAAAGTGGTTTTCCTTGCTTTTTGAACTTTTTAGTTTAATTTGTTTCATATAAACAAAAGTTCAAATGTGATAGAACCCGTTAAAAGCACAAAATCTACGATTTTATGATTTTAATCGCCCGCCCAACCCTTTCTATCATATTTGAACTTTGAATACTCATTCTTTCGAATTTCTTTTAACCAACTCAAAATTTGAAGATCGTCGTGTACTTTTTATATGAAACTGTATTCGATCTTATATCTGTATTAATTTTAATTGAAATTTTATTTACTTAACCTAATACATGTTCCTACCTTTCGGGAACCGTAGTTTTTAAATATTAGAACTAATTGTTGGCGTACTTTTCATCGTTTTTGCGATAATGTTTCTTCTAAGAATTGATTCGCTTCTGTACTTGGAACTTAATTGTATTTGATCTTTGGTGGTACCGAACTTATTCAGTATAGTTTCGTCTAACCTTTCAAAAATTATTTTTATCATATACATATATTTTTATTTTACTCGCAATTTAGTACAATTCCAGATTTTTTTCAACTCTGAGTATTGAACATTCAGTTTTCAATATATTTTACCATCTTCTCCATATCAACCTGTTAATTTTGAAACATATTTCAATTCGAATTAATCTTTTAATCTTTTGTGTACTTGAAATCTAGTATTTTTCAATATTGTTCTGTTATTTCTAATATTTTTTCAGATGGGAAATTTCTTCACACTTAATCTTTAATTTAATAAAACAGTTAAAGTCGCTAATAAAATGAAACAAACAAACAATAATAAGGATATTTGTGAATTTGAATGTCAAACTTTTAACTATACATATCTAACAAAAGTGTTTATGCTCACTTGTTGAACTTTTCCGTTTTTAGTTCAATTTATTTCAGATAAACGAAAGTTCGAATGTAATAAAGCCCGTTAAAAGCACAAAATCGAAGATTCTATGCTCTTAATCGCCCGCCCAACCCTTTCTATCACATTTGAACTCTAAATACCTGTTTTTTCGAAATTCTTTTAGCCAAATCAAACTTTGAAGATCGTCCAGAATTCAACAGAATACTTATTTTCTGAAACCGTATTCGAATTTCGTATACTTTTAATTTCAAGTAACAATCTTATATTTGTATTCATTTTCATGTTTTGTATACTTTTCATCTTTTTGGCTGAAATACTTGTTCTGAACATTTATTCGTTTTCTCACCTTTGAACTTTTATTTACTTAACCTTATACATATTCCTAACCCTTCAGAAACAGTAGTTTTGAAATACTAGACAGAACTATTTGTTGACGCACTTCTCATCGTTTATGCGATAATGTTTGTTCTAAGAGTTGATTCGCTTCCTCACTTTTAACTTAATTATAATGGTATCTTTGAGGATACCGAAATTATTCAATATATTTTATCCTAGTTTATAAAAAGTTTTTTTTTTTGCACAAGCACATGTTTTCATTTTACTCCCAATTAGGCATAACTCCAGAATTTTTATATATCCAAACATTAAATATTCAATACATTTCACCGTCTTCTCCACTTTAATCTGGTATTTTTTAAACAAATTTCAAATCGAATTAAATTTTCCAAGCTTTTGTCATCAAATAAAACAATTAATTCGGTTGTAGTTTTTTAGCTTACATTCATAAATTATATTATCGTAATCTATGAATTTGCAGTATTTAAAATTTTGGCTATAAAATTTTTAATATTGCACATTTATCTTTATTATTTTTCTAAAGGTAAAATTTTTCATAGTGCCATAATGAATAAACTTTGAACATTAAATTAATTTCCAAAATCCAGAAGTTAATTTTCAAGATTCTTTTAAACATTTATGATATAGTCCTTACCGTCAATTCATGAAGTATAAATAATGAGGTTGTTTGTGAATTTGAATGTCAAACATTAAACTATAATTATCTAACGAAAGTGGTTTTCCTTGCTTTTTGAACTTTTTAGTTTAGTTGTTTCATATAAACAAAAGTTTAAATGTGATAAAACCCGTTAAAAGCACATAATCTCCGATTTTATGCTTTTAATCGCCCACCCAACCCTTTCTATCACATTTGAACTTTGAATACTCATTCTTTCGAATTTCTTTTAACCAACTCAAAATTTGAAGATCGTCGTGTACTTTTTATATGAAACTGTATTCGATCTTATATCTGTATTAATTTTAATTGAAATTTTATTTACTTAACCTAATACATGTTCCTACCTTTCGGGAACCGTAGTTTTTAAATATTAGAACTAATTGTTGGCGTACTTTTCATCGTTTTTGCGATAATGTTTCTTCTAAGAATTGATTCGCTTCTGTACTTGGAACTTAATTGTATTTGATCTTTGGTGGACCGAACTTATTCAGTATAGTTTCGTTTAACCTTTCAAAAATTATTTTTTTCATATACATATATTTTTATTTTACTCGCAATTTAGTACAATTCCAGATTTTTTTCTACTTGGAGTATTGAAACATTCAGGCCCTTATTACCGTTCTCACTTCCACTTTCACATTCACTTCACTTACATGTCACTTCACTTGATTTTCCCTATTACCAGTATCACGCATAGTGAAGTGATCACTGTAGTGGAAAAAACTCATTTTTTCAACGAAATGTTGGTGGCGTGATGTTCATAACGACATCAAGTTATTCCAAATAATTATTTTTGTCTTTGAAGCGACTTCTGTACTAAGGACCTGAATTCACCGCACTCGATTTTCACCGTGAAGTGATACCGATAATAAGGGTCACAATCACTTCACTTGGTTTTCACCGTGTAGTGATACCGGTAATAAGGGCCTCAGTTTTCAAAATATTTTACCATCTTCTCCATATCAACCTGTTAATTTTGAAACATATTTCAATTCGAATTAATCCTTTAATCTTTTGTGTACTTGAAATCTAGTATTTTTCAATATTGTTCTGTTATTTCTAATATTTTTTCAGATGGTAAATTTATTCACACTTTTAATTTAATAAAACAGTTAAAGTCGCTAATAAAATGAAACAAACAAACAATAATAAGGTTATTTGTGAATTTGAATGTCAAACTTTTAACTATACATATCTAACAAAAGTGTTTATGCTCACTTGTTGAACTTTTCCGTTTTTAGTTCAATTTATTTCAGATAAACGAAAGTTCGAATGTGATAAAGCCCGTTAAAAGCACAAAATCGAAGATTCTATGCTCTTAATCACCCGCCCAACCCTTTCTATCACATTTGAACTCTGAATACCTGTTTTTTCGAAATTCTTTTAGCTAAATCAAACTTTGAAGATCGTCCAGAATTCAACAGAATACTTATTTTCTGAAACCGTATTCGAATTTCGTATACTTTTAATTTCAACTAACAATCTTATATTTGTATTCATTTTCATGTTTTGTATACTTTTCATCTTTTTGGCTGAAATACTTGTTCTGAACATTTATTCGTTTTCTCACCTTTGAACTTTTATTTACTTAACCTAATACATATACCTAACCCTTCAGGAACAGTAGTTTTGAAATACTAGACATAGCTATTTGTTGGCGTACTTCTCATCATTTATGCGATATTGTTTGTTCTAAGAATTGATTCGCTTCCTCACTTTGAACTTAATCATACTTGGTATCTTTGAGGATACCGAAATTATTCAATACGTTTTATCCTAGTTTTCAGAAAACAAAACTTTTTTTTTACAAGCACATGTTTTCATTGTACTCCCAATTATGCATAATTCCAGAATTTTTTATATCGAAACATTAAATTTTCAATATATTTCACCGTATTCTTCATGTCAATCATATAATTTTTGAACAAATTGCAATTCGAAGTACACCTTACGAACTTTTGTCATCAAACAAAAGAATCAATTCGACAGTATTCTTTTTAGCTTATATCCATAAATTGTATTACCTTACAATAATCTAGCAATTTTCAATATTTAAAAGTTTAACTATCAAATTTTTAAATCGAATAATGTTTCAACACCATTTAATCCTACTATATTCACCCCACTATACACAACAACACTTTGAAAATGTATAATAAACGTTACATCACAGATACATATTTTGAATACTTATTGTATTCATCATCAGTATATCAGGTTTTAAGTTTATGATTATGAATACATTGTGAAATTATTCTACTAAACGCTTAAGTGACAAATTAGTGAAATTTTTAATATTGCACACCTATCTTCATTAATTTTTCAGATGGTAAAATTCAAATCCAAATGTGACCCGCCCAACCCTTTCTATCACATTTGAACTCTGAATAGCTGTTTTTTTGAAATTCTTTTAGCTAAATCAAAATTTGAAAATCGTCCAGAATACAACGTATACTTTTTGTATGAAACTGTATTCGATCTTATATCTGTATTAATTTTCATTGAACTTTTTTTTACTTAACATAATACATGTTCCGACCTTTCGGGAACCGTAGTTTTGAAATATTAAACATATCTTACAAAAGTGTTTATGCTCACTTGTTGAACTTTTCCGTTTTTAGTTCAATTTATTTCAGATAAACGAAAGTTCAAATGTGATAAAACCCGTTAAAAGCACAAAATCGAAGATTTTATGCTCTTAATCACCCGCCCAATCCTTTCTATCACATTTGAACCCTGAATACCCGTTATTTTTTCGAATTTCATTTAACCAAATCAAAATTTGAAGATCGTCCAGGATCCAAAAGAATACCCATTTTACGCATTTCGTACACTTGAAATTTTGAAATACGGATCTTATATCTTTCTTCATTTTAATTTTTTATATATTTTATATCAGTTTGACTGAAGCACACGTTCTCAACATTGATTCGTTTTCTCACGTTTGAATTTTTATTTACTTAACCTAACACATGTTTCTGAATTTTCGGGAATAGTAGTTTCGTAATACTCGTTAAAACATGGGATAAAGTTTATTTTAAGTATTGATTCGCTTCATCACATTAAACTTAATAGTACTTGATCTTTACTGGGACGGAAATTATTCACTATTGTTTACTCCTATTTTTCAAAAAATCATTTCTTTATATTCCTATATTTTCATTTTATTCGAACTTTAACACACTTCCAGAATTTTGTATTTAAAAAATTTGAAAAAAATATATTTTAGCATTTTGCCACGTCAATTTTTCAACAAATTTCAAACACAATTAATATGCTTAAACTTTTCTCATCAAGTAGAACAACAAGTTTGATTGATTGATTTTTAGCTTATATTCATAAATTGTATTACCGTAATCTAAAAAGCTTTCACACTTCTGGGAACAATTTGAATTCACAAATATTCTGCAAAATTTGAAACACTATCAAATTTTGAATATTAAACACTTACTTTAACATTTTTTTTTTAGTTATGAAATCCATCATAAGGCTATAACCAATTTAAGTTATTTTCAAACATCAATTGTTCATTTTCAATTTACTATACATTTATAATTATTTTTAATTATTAAATGATGAAATATTAAATTCATACATTTGTGCATATAATTTGATTATACGAAAAACTTCGTAAGCTATCAACTTCGGACTGCATAAAATTAATATGAAGTCATGTGCCCTCACTCGAGAGTTAATAGTTTTCGTAAATAACGAAAAAAGTTTTACAAGGCATTTGTGAATAAAATTAACAAATAGAAATGTACAATTGAATTTTTCACATAAACGGAAGTTCAAATGTGATGAAACTCGTTAAAAACACAAAATCTGTGATTTTATGCTTTTAATAAATCGCCCAACCCTTTCTAACACATTTGAATATCATATGTATTCAAAGCCAAACATGAAGACAGTTTAGAATATCTAGAAAATAAATTAATTTTTCACTTGATATCTTGTTTGTAATTTATTTAATTTAATGGCGTTTTCCCCCACCTCGAATTTAGATTCTTACAACTGAACATTTTGTTAAACTTTCATCGAAATTTAATTGTCATTTGTTTCATAAACAAATCGAATTAATATTCTTAATATTTTGTATTGAATTCAAAAGATATTATTACTGGATTTGAAGAACAGATCCTTCGTTTTATTTTTAATTTTGAGATAACGATAGAATCTGCTTTTCAAACTTAGATGAATAATTTCCTTATCGTAATCTAAAATGCTATTCTACTATTTTGTTTTGAAACTTAAAAAATTTTGAAATCTCTTGTTAAGCCATGACGAAAAAGTTTTCGATTATAATTATAACTCAAAGTCAACTCTGGTTTTTCATTTCTCAAATGTTAAAATTTGGATGCAAATTTCATTTGTTTGAACTAAAAAATCTACATGTTTTGTGCTATTAGTTTATCAATTACCAGTTCTTCAATTGAAAATTAAAAAATGATTTGACAAACGTTTTTCAAATTTGATCCCACGTGAAATTTATCTTGATAACGAATTTCCACATTTAAATTTTATTGGGATATCAGTTCTGAAAAAATCGACTTTTATAACCACTTCACAAACTTTCAATTTAAATCACTCAGTAACGAAATTAGGATTTTGACTATCAACAAAGTGCACATCGCATATCGAAGAATATCACAACGCTACAAAAGACTTTCTTTCCCAGCATTACTATTTCCACTGCATGAAATTTCAAAACATTAATAAATTTATAACTAAGATGTTGATTTTGATTGCCGATTAATCAGAATTCCAAACATTTAGTATTGAGCATTTTCCTAAAAATAATTAAGATTATTGATTCAATCCAAATGTTTTTGAAAAAGTTCAAGTAATTCATTTGCCCTTATATTTTTACTTCAAAAATATAAATTAGAAAACTAAATACATTACAAATAATTTAATCAAATGTACATTTTCGTAAACTGAAAACTTAAGACTGCTTAAAATAAATCAGAAATTATATACCTTTTTAAATCTATAAGCTCCCGAATTAACAATGTTTTTATATAGTTTTATCGTATTTTTTATACAAAATTTAATAAGAAATTTAATTTTCTCGATTATAACAACATAAAAGACTTTGAATTTCGATCTGCGATCTTTCAATAACTTCAAAATCAGATCTTTTGTTTCACTAAATCTTTCGGCCATTGAAACTTATTTGCACACTAATGATTTAAATTGTTCAGCAATTTGTATTATTAACTACGAAGAAAAAAAGGATTATATATTGAGCAATATTTCAGAAATTTACATAAATTTTTCAAACATTGAGACATGAAGACAGTTTAGAATATCTAGAAAATAAATTAATTTTTCACTTGATATCTTGTTTGTAATTTATTTAATTTAATGGCGTTTTCCCCCACCTCGAATTTAGATTCTTACAACTGAACATTTTGTTAAACTTTCATCGAAATTTAATTGTCATTTGTTTCATAAACAAATCGAATTAATATTCTTAATATTTTGTATTGAATTCAAAAGATATTATTACTGGATTTGAAGAACAGATCCTTCGTTTTATTTTTAATTTTGAGATAACGATAGAATCTGCTTTTCAAACTTAGATGAATAATCTCCTTATCGTAATCTAAAATGCTATTCTACTATTTTGTTTTAAAACTTAAAAAATTTTGAAATCTCTTGTTAAGCCATGACGAAAAAGTTTTCGATTATAATTATAACTCAAAGTCAACTCTGGTTTTTCATTTCTCAAATGTTAAAATTTGGATGCAAATTTCATTTGTTTGAACTAAAAAATCTACATGTTTTGTGCTATTAGTTTATCAATTACCAGTTCTTCAATTGAAAATTAAAAAATGATTTGACAAACGTTTTTCAAATTTGATCCCACGTAAAATTTATCTTGATAACGAATTTCCACATTTAAATTTTATTGGGATATCAGTTCTGAAAAAATCGACTTTTATAACCACTTCACAAACTTTCAATTTAAATCACTCAGTAACGAAATTAGGATTTTGACTATCAACAAAGTGCACATCGCATATCGAAGAATATCACAACGCTACAAAAGACTTTCTTTCCCAGCATTACTATTTCCACTGCATGAAATTCCAAAACATTAATAAATTTATAACTAAGATGTTGATTTTGATTGCCGATTAATCAGAATTCCAAACATTTAGTATTGAGCATTTTCCTAAAAATAATTAAGATTATTGATTCAATCCAAATGTTTTTGAAAAAGTTCAAGTAATTCATTTGCCCTTATATTTTTACTTCAAAAATATAAATTAGAAAACTAAATACATTACAAATAATTTAATCAAATGTACATTTTCGTAAACTGAAAACTTAAGACTGCTTAAAATAAATCAGAAATTATATACCTTTTTAAATCTATAAGCTCCCGAATTAACAATGTTTTTAAATAGTTTTATCGTAGTTTTTATACAAAATTTAATAAGAAATTTAATTTTCTCGATTATAACAACAGAAAAGACTTTGAATTTCGACCTGCGATCTTTCAATGACTTCAAAATCAGATCTTTTGTTTCACTAAATCTTTCGGCCATTGAAACTTATTTGCACACTAATGATTTAAATTGTTCAGCAATTTGTATTATTAACTACGAAGAAAAAGAGGATTATATATTGAGCAATATTTCAGAAATTTACATAAATTTTTCAAACATTGAGAAAATCATGAAGCATGCACAACTAGTATGTAATTTTGATTTTTTTTGATATAAATTCTATGCATTGATTTCTGATCATTTCCATAAGAGTTATAAGAAATTATTGGTTGCATCATGGAATGTTTTTTGTACATATTCAGCATTTAGCAAATTTTTAAATCACATCCTATCTTACATATTGGAAAATATCATTTATTAACGTATTACCAAATGGTGATGTTTCAAAATATTGCTTTTATTTGATTTGAATTTTGTGTATTATTTCGCTTTCAAAATAATTCTATTTTACGTCCTGCATAATTCAGCAATTCTATTGGTTCTAATGATTTGAAAACTAGAAATTTTGATTTTTAAAATATTTATCGTATTATTATAATCTTCCTGATGTTCAATGTTTCAAATTTCACACATTCAAAAAATTTCATTGTTGTTACCGTTCTATTTTTTTATTAGATATATATTTGAATACTTGAATTTACATAATATTCTGAATTTTTTACATATTTGTGTTATTGGAACCTAATTATTTCCTTTATTCACATTGTCAAAATATTGAAATATTTATGTTAAAAGTCTCGTCTATTTAATAAAATGTCACATAAGATACAAGTGGAAATAAAACTTTTAAAACATGACCAAATAAAATCGTTTGGATCCCAAAATTCACAGTACATTTTTGAAATTTTGAAAATTTGATTGTAACTCCTAGAAAAGTCAACTTGCTCGAAACTAGAAATCGTTTTGATGCGAAAATCGAGCAAACTATGAAAAAGATTAAATAAAAATAGGATTAGAAATATAATTAGAAATCCAAGTACAAGAATGTTTAGTACAGCTTGCTGTACATTATTTAAAAATACTTCCTGATCGTTTGGAGGCACTTCCGCATCATTGGCTAATGCTTCCTGATCGCTTGAATCGGTTTCCTCATTATTCGGAAAGCTATTAGACAATGCTTGTTCTTCCGCAGCTTCAACTTCACTAGCTTCAACTGCTTGTTGTGTATTTCTTGTATTTGTATTATTTTCAAACATTTCATCAGTTTGAATTACCAAGCTAGCAGTATTACACCTCCGTTGGCAGAAAACGTCTGTCCTTCTTTGGCGTAACGTTGGCAGAAAACGTCTGTCCTTCTCAACAACAAGTTGGCGTGGAAACATTCTAATGATAGATCAGGTTATGCCTCCTGGGCCAGGCCCAACCTCCAACACGTAATCATCAGCTATGTTTCCCGCAGCACGCACAATTTTATTAGTTAACCTTTAGTCCATTAGGAAATTTGGCGATAGTTGTTTGATTGCTCTCAGCTTGTACAATCGCACTAAATCACGGATTGTTTGCAATGGTGGAAGTCGAGCACCAGACTTGGCAATCGAATCAACAGCAGTTGATGGAGACATTTTTCACAATGATTATCTGAATAAGTCAAATGATTAAGTTTCATGTATGCAAGATGATGAAATTGCAACTTACTATATAACTGAAATGGGAACAGGGTAAATTTATATTGTTTCTCCGGCAAATCAACTTTTCGTGGTTCTTCGAAATCGCCTGAAAATGTCTCTTGTTTTACCGATAGCATTGAATACAGGTAGATACCAAGCACGGTACCTCCCAGTACTAGCCCGGTAATTTTATTGTTTCTCCGTTGACGTTGCAATTTCTCAACACGTTGTAGGTTCTGCTGTTCTATTAAACGCATGAAATTAATTTCTGATTTTTTCAATTTACGGCTACTGTCGTCAATTTTGAATACGTGCTTTTTTTTTCTTTGCTTTGTCATTAGATGACTGGCTAAGGCCACAATGGGCCCATCTCGCCCAAATACGTGCTTCTCAGCTCCTAAGGACATCTTTTATTTGGAAAATCACAATGTTTGTCTGCTTTTCAAACGGATATTTTTTGCCGATCAATGACATAATAAAATATCAAGCATGCACATAGGGATGTCGTAATATCTATCGATTAATCGAGTAAAGTTCAATCGATTAGTTTCTAACTGATTGACTCTGACAGCTCAATTACTACCACAAATGCAAATTAGACTGGTTTGTTTTCATCCGGAAACGCCAGATTCAGACGATCAATCAACTTCGATCGACGTCAAGATTGAGTTTAAGTTTTTAGCCGAATATTACTCACGTACCTGACGTCAAAATGTTCCGTAAACTCGACGTTGTCTCCCTTCATATAAATTGCTTAAAATTAATGTTCTTGTCCCGTAAACGTTCCAAGCCTATGATAGTCGCCTGATGCCACGTGTAAATAGCGGCCCTTACACGAGTCATAAAAAATGTCATTAGTAAAAAAAATATCATTTTAATGAACGTGTAGTGGTGCACTAATGACGAAATTTCTAACAAATTTGAATTACATCATTTAAATGACATCATTTAAAATGACATTTTTAATGCTCGTGTAAGGGCCGCTAATCGCTCTAACCTATATATATTTACATCAGGAAATATATTGGCCACCCATATTGCAACCGTTCATATTTTATCGCCAACCCAGCGTTCATATTTTATCGGGCATAGAAACCTCCATATTCGATTATTAAACTAATTGAGTATATCAAAAAAATCAATATAAATAATCGAGTATTCGAAAAAACCCCACCTAATCGATTAAAATTTAATCGATTAGTTCGCAAATTATAATCGATTATAGACTATCCGAGTAATTCGAAAAATCCGACATCCCTTCATGCACATTAAATGGACGTCAGCATTTCATAAGGTCGCATAAAGTAATGGGAGATACACTGAAAATTATTTGCACGCTAGCTTCATCCCGCATACGCATGGCTGCCAGACGGCTAAATAAACGCCAGAGATGCCATTTATACAGATTTATCTGTATTATACAGATTTTTACATACGCATACAGAGTACAGATTTGATACAGATTTCCTAAATTTAATACGAATCTCCTAAGAAGCAAAAATAAAACTTTTTCGTATGAACAATCTACACTCTCATTGAACATAACTCAAAATTGAGTGACACACCACTCAAATTCATTAAAAAGTGCACGTACTCTGAACTTGAGTTACCATCTATCTACTCATTTTGGAGTAAGGGACGAAGCTGTCAAAATTTGAGTATATTTTGTTGATGGAGCAGCCCCTTGAACTCACCCTTCTCTATTAACCTTGTGAGCCCCTACTTTAATGTAACACCACTGTCGAGTATGTTGCTGTATACAACGCTTCCGTTTCCTAGTTAATAATAATTTCCTTTCTTACGAAATACATGCGTTCGTTTTGTTCTACAAGTTTCGTCGGGTTTTTCGTTGTTGGGCATCCGAAATACCACTTTAGGTTATGGGCCCAGGATTCGTTCTATCGGTTCCGTCGCGTAAATAAGTAAAAGTGTAAACGATGGAGGAGGAAAAACAAGATCGAGTTTTTCTACTGGTATTCGATGGCTCTAACTTTTCCGCATGGAAGTTCAGAATGCTCGTTCTTTTAGAAGAGCATGAACTAGTGGATTGTGTTCAGCGCTACGCTGCTGATATCGACGAGCTAAGAGATCATCCAGATGATAACCAGGAAACGAATAATAGAAAAACTAGAGAACGCGAGCTAAGAGCTAAAAAGGATCGTAAATGCAAATCTCTTTTAATTAGCAGAATTCATGATTCGCATTTGGAATACGTACGGGATAAACAGCACCCGAAGGATGTATGGGATGCATTACATCGGGTATTTGAAAGGCATAGCGTAGCGACTAGAATGCATCTAAAGCGACAGATGCTTACTCTCCGTTATGATACAGGTAGCTTGCAGCAACATTTTCTTCTATTTGACAAACTAGTTCGGGAGTACCGAGGAACCGGCGCAGTGCTAGATGAACTTGACGTTGTGTGTCATCTTCTTTTGACTCTCGGTTCGTCTTATTCGGCGGTCGTTACTGCACTCGAAACTATGCAGGAGGAGGTCCTTACGCTAGAATTCGTTAAGTGTCGACTTTTGGATGAAGAGACGAAGAGAAAAGGCACTGAAGTATACTCAGACACTCATGAACAGGCAGCTTTCTCTGGCCTGAAGCAGCATCATAAACGTAGGAAAATGAAATGTTTCGGATGCAAACAGGAGGGCCATAAGCTGGCAGAATGCCCTGTGCAGAAAAAGGGAAACGAGAAGAAGAAGGATGTAAACAAATCAAAGGCCAATGTAGCAGAACATGATGAATTATGTTTTGCTGGATTCAGCAGGGGCACTGTTCGTTCTGGTGCTACGAACAAAGTAAATTGGTACATCGACTCTGGATGCTCCGACCATTTAGTCAATGACAAATCGTTGTTCGTTGATTTGGAAGATCTCAAGCAACCAGTGGAGATCGCGATTGCTAAAGACGGTGAAACGATCGTAGCAAAACAAGCAGGAACGGTAAAAGTGATTTCTGTTGTAAACAAGTGTTTTTGGACCTGTGCGGTGCAGACTGCGGCTTATCTGTTGAATCGTAGTCCCTCTAGCGCTATTATGTCTGATATGACTCCGTATCAGCTGTGGGAAGGATGTAAACCAGATGTCAGAAAGTTGCGAGTCTTTGGTTGTAACGTGTTTGTACATGTACCAAAAGAGCAACGCAGCAAATTAGACTCCAAATCGTGGAAAGGTTTATTCTTGGGCTACGCTAATAATCGCTATCGAGTGTGGCACCCAGCGAAGAGGCAAATATTACACGTCCGTGATGTTGATTTTGTTGAATCTGAGTACGGTGAAAGTTTTCTAAAATATAATGATGACAGAGCTTCTGACGTGATTTCGATTGTCGAAAGAGATAATGAAAAATCGGAGTCTATCAAAGAAGAAATGGATAATGAAAATATTTTGGAAGAATCCTTGAGAACGGGGACAAGCGATGAAAATACGAATAATTCATTTGAACCACGTATTACAGGCAGACCAGTGCGCGAACGGAACCCTCCCGCATGGCAAACAGATTATGAAATGGAGTATGCTGCATATGCGTTGAATGCAATGGAATATGTCGAAGATTTGCCGAGAACTTTAGCTGAAGCAAAAACACGCAAGGATTGGCCGAAATGGGAAGCAGCTGTTAATGAAGAGATCGCAGCCTTGAAGAGAAACAGGACGTGGACTGTTACAGAGCTGCCAAAAAATCGAAAGCCGATTACAAGTAAGTGAGTTTTTAAAATAAAACATGGCATGAATGGAGAGCCGGATCGCTATAGAGCTCGCTTAGTGGCGAGAGGTTTCAGCCAAAAGTTTGGTTTCGACTATAGCGAAACTTACTCTCCTGTTGCTAAGCTCGACACGTTACGTACGGTTTTAGCAGTTGCTTGTCGGAATAAAATGGTGGTGCATCAAATGGATGTCCCTGCTGCCTTTTTGAATGGGACACTTACAGAAGAAATTTTTATGGTACCGCCGGAAGGATTTGTTGTCGAGAATAATCAAGTATGTCGGTTGGAAAAATCTTTATACGGGCTTAAACAAGCTTCTCGTGCGTGGAACAGTCGATTTCATAGTTTTATGAAAGACCGTTTAGGCTTTTTGCAGAGCGCCAATGATCGATGTCTTTATGTTCGTGGATCTGGAGAGACTCGAGTGATTATAGTTCTTTACGTAGACGACATCGTGATTGTCGGAGCGACACTGAAAGTTGTGCAACTTGTAAAGAGTTGTTTATCTAATGAATTCGAGATGGCAGATATGGGAGAAATTAAACATTTCCTTGGAATGCGCGTGGAATACAATCGTGTTGGTGGTGTGATGAAGATAAATCAGCGCCATTATCTGGAGAACGTTCTGAAGCGATTTAAAATGGAAGATTGCAAACCTTGTTCAACGCCTATTGAAAACCGATTGAAGTTAAAAGTAAACGACCATAATCGTACCACGCAGCCATTTAAGGAACTCGTTGGTTGTTTGTCATATGCATCATTAACTACTAGACCGGACTTAGCAGCTTCAGTTAATTTCTTCAGTCAGTTTCAGAGTTGCCCCAGTGATGAACATTGGACTCATCTAAAAAGGATACTACGGTATATAAAAGGATCGTTGGACTTCGGTGTTGTTTTCCGGGCGAATGAATCGGCACCGTTATTGGAAGTCTTTTCGGATGCTGACTGGGCAAACGATTCATCTGATAGACGTTCTATCAGTGGAGGTATTTTTAAAGTTTTTGGATGTACAGTTGGCTGGATCACCAGGAAACAACAGACAGTTGCTCTTTCGTCAACAGAGGCAGAGATATCAGCACTTTGTACTGTGGTTTGCCATGAAATATGGCTAAATCGTTTGTTGCTTGATTTGGGATATAACAGTAAGCTACCGATCTCCGTTTATGAAGATAATCAATCTGCAATGCGAATCGCCGAGGAGTCTCGAGATTTTGGACGTGTTAAACATGTTGATGTGAAGTTTCATTTTCTGCGAAATTTAATCAAATGTGGCAGCATTGTACTCAAATTTCTTCCGTCGACCGATCAGCCTGCGGATATGATGACCAAAGGGTTACCAGTTGCAGCATTTCGACGACACTGCACCGGGATCGGACTGGTGAATTGCAGTGGCTGAGCAGGGGTGTTGATGGAGCAGCCCCTTGAACTCACCGTCTCTATTAACCTTGTGAGCCCCTACTTTAATGTAACACCACTGTCGAGTATGTTGCTGTATACAACGCTTCCGTTTCCTAGTTAATAATAATTTCCTTTCTTACGAAATACATGCGTTCGTTTTGTTCTACAAGTTTCGTCGGGTTTTTCGTTGTTGGGCATCCGAAATACCACTTTATATTTTACTCAAAACCTTACTTTCGTAACCTTTCAACCTAGGACTGCATAAAATTGATCAGAAATAATGTGCCTGCAATCAAAATTAAGTTGTCAAACTTCAAATCTATAATTCCATTCAAAACAAAATGTTTTGTTTTCAACGCTTTTATAAGTTC